>NC_142935.1:36661232-36676232 GCF_046866305.1 Octopus bimaculoides
ATATGTTTATATATATATATATGTGTATGTATATATATATGTATATATATATAGGTATGTGAATATATGTTTATATATATATATATATATATATATATATGTATGTATATACATATATATGCACTTATGGCAAGTGTTTTTTAATACATTCACTATTTGCCCTAAGCTTTGGGTGTTAATTTGTGTTAGGGTGTCTTGAAAGAAGGCCAGCATGTACACTTATGTGTATGTAAGTGTGTGTGTCCTTATAATTTTGTACTAATTGTATACAAAAAAAGAAAAGACAAAACATGACCATTATGCATGCATTGATGTTTGTTCATCAATTTCCATGCTTAAAAGTGACCCAGCCCAGTGTGGAAATATCAAACTGCTTGAAAATAGATGAGGGATAGTGACAAGAAAAGAATCCTGCTGTAGAATCTCTGCCTGAATGAATTTTATCTGATGTGTATAAGCATGGGAAAGATAATGCTAAAACAATGATGATTAAGATGATGATAATCTTTATTTATTATCAATTTTTCTCTTTGATTTATTTTGTTTAGTTTGGATGAAGTGGCTGATCTTATTGCCTTTGTAGGCCCCCTGTGAATGGATAAATCAATAGGGTTAACATTTCTCTCACAAATAGTTGCAAGTTGACCAGTGTAGGAAAATAAATCCCTGGAGGTCTGAGGTTCTGGAGATCAAAGAATGAGACTAAGGGTTAATTCAGGACCAAGAGGAGTGGACACAAATATGGTTGATAATTGGAGAAGAGATGAATGAGGTGTTACAGTCTTTGGACATTCTTTTATTCTTTTCTACTTTTCACTCATTTGACTGCAGCCATGCTGGACCACCCTGCTGAAGCGTTTTAGAAATCGACCCCAGAACTTATTCTTTGTAAGCCTAGTACTTGTTCTATTGGTCTCTTTTGCCGAACTGCTAAGTTACAAGGACATAAACACACCAACATAAATTGTCAAGTGATGATGGGAGGACAAACACAGACACAAAGACACACACACAAATATATATACATATATATATTCACAACAGGCTTCTTTCTGTTTCTGTCTACCAAATCCGCTCACAAGGCTTTGGTTGGCCCGAAGCTACAGTAGAAGACACTTGGCCAAGGTGTCACACAGTGGGACTGAACCTGGAACCATGTGGCTGGGATGCAAGCTTCTTACCACACAGCCACGTCTGCACCTATATGCAACTCAACCCTTTAGTTTTCAAATTATTCTGTAAAATGTAATGCTAGTTCATTCACATTCTTTTGAATTGGCCATGCAGTATTTTGTAGCTTCAAGATTTTGATGATGTAATTACTTTTACTCTTTTACTTGTTTTAGTCACTTGACTGCAGCCATGCTGGAGCACTACCTCAAAGGGTTTTTTAATTAAAGAAATCAACCCCAAGATTTATTCTTTGTAAGCTTAGTACTTATTCTATCAGTCCCTTTTGCCAAACTGCTAACTTATGGGGACGTAAATACACCAACATTAATTGTAAAATGATGATAGGGGTAACAAACACAGACACAAAGACACACACATATAAGCATATATATATATATATACACACACGATTGACTTCTTTCAGCTTGCATCTACCACATCCACTCAAAGGCTTTGGTCAGCCTGAGGCTATAGTAGAACACATTTGTCTAAGGTGCTACACAGTGGGACTGAACCTAGAACCATGTGATTGGGAAATAATCTTCTTACCACACAGTCATGCCTAATTGTTTATTTTCAGAATGACATTGAATGATAGGTGTGTGAGGTTTATTTTTTTTATGTTCAAAATCTGGCCAGTTTGAACATAAAATAAGTAAAGTATTCAGGCCAGATATGGCTGGTTTAAATGCGAAAGGGTTAAAGGCAAGTAGCCAAGGGCTTATTTTATTTTTAGTTGGCACTTGTGGAATCTGTATGAAATTTTTAAGAAAGCAGCCAACCAGACTCTGTAATAATCTTTGCCAGTTTTATCACTACTTTCAGCCTATTTATCAGATGTCTGCTTTGTAAATATCCATATGTTATTCAAATTTCCACCTACAGGTATAAATGACCAAGTGAATACCGAGTCTTAGATATTCAAAGATGGTGATGATAACCACAATCATGATTCTCTGTTGGTCTTTGAATAATTGCTCCTTTCAAAGTGATTAAGTGTGTGTCTGTCTTTTCTTCCTCTCACCTCTTGGCTTCTTTTATTATTATAACGAAAGCAGCAAACTGGCAGAATCATTTGCTCACCAGACGAAATGCTAAGCAGCATTTCACCCAACTTTACATTTTGTGTTAAAATTCTACGTAGGTCGACTTTGCCTTTCATCCTTTTGGGGTTGGTGGAATAAGTACCAGTCAAATATTGGTGTTGATGTAATCAATTATATCTTTCTCCCAAAATTTCAGGTCTTGTGCTTATAGTAGTAACGACTATTTTCTGAAGGGTGGTGGATTAATGAAAGCATTAGTGTCTAGGATAAATTGCTTTATGATAATTCCTCCAGCTCTTTATGTTCTGAATTCAAAACCTGCCAAGGTCAACCTTACTTTCAGATTTGTGGGGTCAAATACAGTACCATTCGAGCAATAGGATCAGGATAATTGACTAACCCCATACCTAGTATTTCAGATCTTGTGTATTTGTTAAAAACAATTATTATTGTTACAGTAGATTGACAGAATTTTAGAGCATTGGACAAAATATCATGATATTTGTTCTGGCCTTTTAGGTTTGGTGTTCAAATCCAGTCTTTCAGGGTTGATAAAATAAGTATCAATCAAATATAGGGTCATCTTACTGTTTTATATTTTAGATATGAGGGCTTCTGTACACTATTTACATTGGATGGATATGTGTCCTCATCTTGTTTGTTGTTGCCATGATGTTTCGGCTGATTTACTCTCCAGATTTTATCAGGTGTCCAGGTGGAATTTTGAGAACCTAGGGTTGGGTTCAAAATTCTACCAGGACACCTGATGAAGGCTTGAGAGTAAATCAGCTGAAATGTTGTAGTAACAACAAACAAGATGAGAACACATGTCCATTCAATGTAAATAATGTAGGACCACCTTTATTGACTTATCCCTGCCCATTGAATTTCTGATCATTGTCTTAGGTAAGAAATACTTAGAAAGTGTCAGAATCATCATCATCATCATCATTATCAAGGCAGTGGAGAATCAGAAGCATTAGATCATCAGAAAAATGCCTTGCCATATTTGTTGTAGCTCCTTACATTGTCTTCAGTTCATACCAGGGTCGACTTTAACTTTCATCTCTCTGGGATTGATGAAATAAAACAGTATCCAAGCATGAGGGGTGATAACAACTTATCCCCTCCCCTCTCAGTTCGCAGCCTTGTGCCTAAATCATCATCATCATCATCTTCATTATTATCATTATTAGGAAGGGCATCCAGCCATAGAAACCATGCCAAATCAGACTGGAATTTGGTGCAACTCTCCAGTTTACCAGTTCCAGTCAAACCGTTTAACTTATGCCAGCATGGAAAGTGGACATTAAATGATTATGACATCATTATTATTATTATTATTATTATTATTATTATTATTATTATTATTATTAAACCAGTAAGTTGGCAGAATTGTTAGCATGCCAGACAAAATGCTTAGTGATATTTCATCCATCTTTATATTCTGAGTTCAAATTTCACCGAAGCCAATTTTCCCTTTCATCCTTCTGAGGGCAATAAAATAAGCACCAGTCGAGCACTTGAATCTATGTAATCAACTAGACCCCAGCCACCTCATAAATTTCAGGCCTTGAGCCTATTTTAGGAAGATTTGTTGTTATTATCATTAAGGTGGTGAGCTGGCAGAATTGTTAGCCTGCCAGACAAAATGATTAGTGGTGTTTCATACACCGTTATGTTCTGAGTTCAAATTCTGCCTAGGTCAACTTTCTATCTCATATTTTCAGGTTCAATATAATAAATATCAGGCAAGTACTGGGGTCAATGTGATTGTCTTTCCCCACCATTTAAAAAAAAAAAATAGAAAAAAACTGCTGGCCCTGTCAAAAACTGGAACCATTATTATTATTTTTTATTCTTAGGGCTATGACAAGTAGGTAGAATCATTAGACCATCAGAAAAACAGAAAGAAAAAAAATTTATTCCAGTTCTTTACATTCAAAGTTCAGTTTACACAAAGACCAACTTTTGGGGTGAATAAAATGAAGTAAAGTACATGTCAAAAACCATGATTAATTTAATTGACTCTCTCCCTCTCCATAAAATTTCAGACTTTATACCTATGTCTTGTCTTCTCATCCTGTCTTCCTCTCTGTCTTCATTATCATTATTGTTCTGTTCTTTTTATTTATTTTTTTTTACTCTTTCTTTACCATCTATTTCCATTATTGTCTATCTCCTTTCAATGTTACCAACTTGTCACATGTACCTTACAACTTTAAATTAGTGCTAAATAAAAGTAAACAACTCGGTTGCAGTTCATGTCAGTGCCCAAAGTAATAACCTGCTTGTAAAGTCCCTAGTGTACACCGAACCTCTAAATGTGAAAGACACCTCTGTTTCCATATGATACTCTCTTGAGTGACATTATTTCAATTCATTTCAAATCATCCAGTCATTAGCAGCACTGTCCCCCAGACTTTGTCTGGCTAAATTTGCAAAGATGCCAATGGAAAACAACAATTGTGAGAACTGTGAGTAATTTCTTGTCTAGCAATTACTTCTCACGTTTAATTGACAGATAATTTTGAGTTGATTAACTGCAAAAAGAATTAATTACAAACTTACAAATTACAAAGTTCTACAGAGTTGTTGATGCTCAGGCATGGCTGTGTAGTTAAGAGCTGTGCTTTACCACCACCTAGGTTCTGGGTCTGATCTTACTGTGGGGCATTTCATAGAAGAATCTTCCACCAGATCTATGATTTGATTGAATAATTTGTGATTGGAATTTGGTAGCTAAGAATTTTAAAGAAGCCCATTATTTTACACACACACACACACACACTTACATGCTTGGCTATGTGGTTAAGATATTTACTTTTCAACCATATGGTTTTAGGTTTAGTCCCACTGTGTGGCACCTTGGGTAGTTTTCATGCTGATTTGTAAGTTCAGCCATCTCTGTATCCTGGTCACTGCCTTTGCAATGATTCAATCAGCCTAAGTAATCAATGTATGCTGAAATAGAAAGAGGTCATTATAAGACATGGAACAGATGTTTGATGATGGTGATGATTATGATGATGATAATGGGCATGTGTGTGGCTGTGTGATTAAGAAGCTTGCTTCCCAACCATGCGGTCTCTGGTCCAGTCCTCTCTGCACAGCACCTTGAGCAAGTATCTTTTACCATAGCCCCTGAGCCAACCAAAGCCTTTTGTACGGCCATTATATATGTATGTGTGTATGTTTGCATGTAATGTTGTTTTGACATCACTTGATGGTTGTAAATGAACATGTTTTTCCAGTCTTACGAGAAAAATATATCTGGCTAGGAGAAATATTAATTTACTTGGAAACAGATGAAGATTGCTGAAGAAGAGTACCTCACTGTAGAAAACTTGCCTCAGCAAAATTCCATTTGACCATGCAAGCATGGAAAAGTTGCCATAAGATTATTTTGTTGTTGTTGGTGTTGTTGTTGTTGTGTGTGTGTGTGTGTGTGTGTGTGTGTGTGTGTGTACGTGCATGCATGTGAGCAGCAAATTGTCTGAGTTATTGGAGTGTTGGATAAAATGCCTTGCAATATTTTTTTGGGCTCTTGTGTTCTGAGTTGAAATCCCAACATAAGCAACTTCATCTTTCATCTTTTCAGGATTGCAAGATAAAGTACAAGAGTAGGCTGAAAAGTTCATAGGCTGACTATGAAGGAGTGATGCTAGCAAACTGAAATTCTGCATGCTTTAATTTCAATTTCAAAAGTAACTAGTAGCAACTTCTCTTGAAAATTGACAAAATTTGGCAGAAAAAGAGTTTATCTCCCAAGGACATTCATACTGATATTGTTGCTACTTTAGGGAATAATACTCTAGCTTTTTAAAAAAGTGCAAAAGTCGGCAACTAAATTTAGGAGAGGAAGGAAGAATCTTGAAGATGATCCAAAGTCTAGACACCTTGCAACTACCACCACCGAGGAAAGCATTGCTTATCTTCACCAGTTAGTGATAGATGACAGGCAATTGATTATAAATCAAAATGACGATGCTATTAGCATATACCTTGAGAGAATTGAGAATATTCTGAACAATGAATTTGGCATGATGAGGGTTTCTTCTTTGTAAGTGCCAAGTCTTTTGACATCTGATCAAAAGTGCACCAGGCTGATTACATCACAAAAAATCTGACATTGTTAGAAGCGGATCCATCTGGTTTGCTTGAACTTTTCCTGCTCCAAAGAAAGCCAGGATCATTTCATCTGCAGAGGTGATGGCCTTAGGTTTTTATAATGTAACAGGCATTGTGTTTATTGACTGTACCTAGAAGGACCACACCATCAATGGAGAGCATAACTTGTTGAGGTAGTTATGAAAGACTGTTGGATCTTGTTTCATCAGGACAATACTTTAGCACACAAGTCCTTGGTTTCAATGGCTGCTATGTGTGACTGTAGCTTTGAACTGGTTAATCACTCTCCTTATTCCCTTGATTTATCTCTATTTGATGATCATCTGTTCTCCATTATGAAAGAACATCTGGCTGAGACCCATTATCATAGTGATCATGTCATATCTGCTATTGATGACTGTTTTGACCAACAGGAAGAAAGCTTCTTCACTAATGAGATCTAAGCACTGAAACACTTAGGAAGAAAATATATGGACTGAAACCTTATTTCGTCACTTTTCATGAGAGTGTCTTAGCTAGCCTATGAACTTTTCATACAACTCTTGTACAATTCTTGGGTGGTGGACTAGTTGAATTATTAGACAGGCATTTGCGAGGTATTTATTCTAGTACTTTTCTTTCTGATTTGAAATCCAGTTCGGCCTAATTCCATAGTAGACTTAATCCTCCTCGTTATCATCATCATCTTCCAACATGGTTGAACAACCACTCACGGTTCACAGAATAATCGACTTCTACACCTAACCCTGAGGCTTGGTTCAGTTGCACTATTTGTCCTTTTAATTGCTGGATACAAAACTTGACTTACAAGAGCTCCATTTGGGTGATTTTCTTGAGTCACCATCTCACTTTTGTAAGTCCTTTCTCTCTTCTGTCTTTCTATGTACAACATAGTCTTCCTCTTTGCTTCCTATCTTCACTTCTTGCTTAGTATTTGATGGCTGTTAATTCTCCTGAGTTCTTCCACTCATTGTCAGGTTTTGTTTGCAGTGTCCAATAATCACCCTCCTCATCAAGCAAGTAGGGTGGGGTTTGCTGGTTTAGTTGTAGATGACCTGACCATGTGATAAGTTGTACTGGATTGCATGTTGCAAGTAGTGCACAGGAGTGACCTGTACTTAGGCTTAGTCCGACACCTAGTTTCATAAAACCACCTGGTCCCTAGGTTTTCCTAGCAGAGTCCACTGTTGTAAGCTTTTGAGCCAGTTCTCCATTTTAAGTATTCCTTACTCCTTTTCTTCTGATTAATCAATATACATACATATATGTGTGTATGTGTATTTATGTATATAGTACACACATACATACACAGACATTCTCCGAGTACACATATACACACATTCATATAAATTATGTATCTATGTAAGGTGTATTTCTATACATTGCCATGTGTGTGCATGCTTTCTGTGAGAAACCCTGTGAATGTGTATGCATTTACATGTATTTGCTTCAGTGTGTGCAAATACAAAAAAAGCAAATAAAGAGATTTGTGTTGGCTGTCAACCAATCACACGTAATTTGAAACTAATATCAATGTCTATAGATATTGTATTGTTTGTCTCCCATCTACAGTCTAGCCAATCAACAAACTTAATTCAATTTTTGACTGAATTTAAACTGCCAAAACAGACATAATTTCATTGTTGAGACTACAATATATTATTGTCCTTATCTAACCATAAGCACTATTTCGCAGCATTGTTATTAGTCCATTACCACCAACAGTGCCTCCACTATCCATATTTATCAGTGCTTCATTTAATTCTTATTAAATTTTGCAACTGGTGTGCTTCCATTAGGCCTTAACGAACAAATGCTAAATACATTTATTGACTGTTTGAACATTTTAAATTGAGACAGAATGGTTGGTCAGCAGTTTTCTAAAGATGCATTACTACAGAATTCAGAATGTGTCCATATCCAAAGCACCTGTATAGCTGTGCAGTTAAGGAATTTGGTTCACAACAGTTCCAGTTTTGATCACACCATGTGATACCTTTGGGCAAGTGTCTGCACTAGGGATATTGCATTTTCCAATGCCTTGTGAGTGGAATTTCATAGATAATATGTAGAAACCAGTTTTATAATACACGTGTGTGTCTGTATAAACACGCATACACACATACACACACACACACACACACAGACATACACACACATACACACGCACATAGACATAATCATCATCATCATCATTTAATGTCCTGTTTTTCCGTTGCCAGTACCGCCTGACTGGCCTTCGTAGGATTTTCAAGCGAGATCGTTGCCAGTGCCCCTGGACTGGCTCTTGTGCGGGTGGCACATAAAATACACCATTTTGAGCATGGCCGTTGCCAGTACCGCCTGACTGGCCTTCATGCGGGTGACACGTAAAAGCACCCACTACACTCTCTGAGTGGTTGGCGTTAGGAAGGGCATCCAGCTGTAGAAACTCTGCCAAATCAGATTGGAGGCTGGTGTTGCCATCCGGTTTCCCCAGTCCTCAGTCAAATCGTCTAACCCATGCTAGCATGGAAAGCGGACGTTAAACGATGATGATGATGATTTTCCAGGCAAAGCAATAATAACCAAAGGTGTCAAGCCAGCAAAATCATGAGCACATTGAGCAAAATGCTTAGCAGTATTTTGTCCAACTTCGTGGTTTGAGTTCAAATGCCACCAGGTTCAACTTTGCCTTTCATCCCTTTAGGTTCGATAAAATAAGTAGCAGTCGAACTCTGGTGGGTGGGGGGTCAGTGTAATTGACTTTTCCTCCATCCCACCGCCTGCACTTGCTGGCCTTGTGCCAAAATTTGAGACTAATATTTCCTATAACTTGACATGTTTCATGGAGAAGACTGTAAATGAACGAAATCCCTTATATTATGGTGATGGTTGCTTACAATCATCCCATAATGTCAAGACAAAGGCACACACCCTCTCTCCCACTCCTTTTGCATTTTCCTGAACTCCCTGATCCTTCACTCTGCTCAGTCCACTGTACCACTCTACTTTAAGTCAACACCCTCTATCTTGACGGTACACCCTTGCAGATCTTCACCAGCATTCTCTCTTTCTCTCTCTCTCTCTCTCTCTCTCTCTCTCTCTCTCTCCGTCTCTCTCTCTCTCTCTCTCCGTCTCTCTCTCTCCCTCTCTCTCTCTCTCTCCTCTCTCTCTCTCTCTCTCTCTCTCTCTCTCTCTCTCTCTCTCTCTCTCTCTCTCAGCAAGATACCTGTTTCTGTCCCTTTATCATAATTAAATCACCCATCACCAGACATGTGAATCTCTCAATACTGCTCTTCCTCTCAGTCGAGGACTCTTTGTCTTGATAGTTACTTGGTGACCTTGCCAATGCTGGTGCCATGTAATAAGGACCCAGTACACTCTATAAAGTGGTTGGTGTTAGGAAGGGCATCCAGCTGTAAAAAACCATGCCAAAACAGATTGAAGAGCTTAGTACAGTTCTCTAGCTTATCAGCTCTTGTGAGACTAACCAAACCATACCAGTATGGAAAACGAATATTAAATGATGATGTATGTATGTATACACACACACACACACACACACACACACACACAAATATATATATATACTCACACATGAAATCTCACTGTGTGGTACCTTGGGAAGCTTGTCGTGTATGTATGTGTGTGTGTCTGTGTGTGTGTATACATACACACACAAGAGGCTTCCCAATGTTTTACATTGCAAGACTAAGCACAAGACCACATGGTTGCCGGCATTGCTGTGTGGTTAAGAAGTTTCTTTTGGAAACATGTGGTTTAAGATTCACTTGCATTGCATGCACACTGCAGGCTGGTGTCATCTACTTTAGCTGCAAGCTGATTAATGATTTGTGAGTGAGATTTGTTAGATGGAAACTTGGAGAAGCAGCACAACAGTTATGATTGTTGTTTTTGTTGTTATTGTTGTTGTTAATATTATTGAGCTGGCAGAGTCATTAGCAAGCCATGCCAAATGCTTAGCATCATTTCTTCCAGCTCTTTACATTCTGAGTTCAAGTTCTGCTGAAGTCATCTTTGCCTTTCATCCTTTCAAGTTCCGTAAATTAAGCACCAGTGGGACATTGAGGTTGATGTTGTCAATTTACTCCTTCCCTAAAACTATTGCCCTTGTGCCAAAATTCAGAAGACTTCTTTTCTTTTCTTTTTTTTTTGGCAGGGGCTGGGGGCATGGTGAGAAGGAGGATAATAGTTTATTACAGGAAACTGCTTGTGAGGTATTTTGGTTGTGTGACTAAGGTGCTGAACTGCTAGCTACATGATTTTAAGTTCAAATTCTTACAAAAACAGTCATAGTTACACATGATAAGTTGTAAAAGGAATATCCAGCTGTATAAAATGGGTAGCTCCAACATAAAAACAAAAAAAAAACATGAATAAAACTAACTAAATTCTTCATGCAAGTTGGGTGGTAGGGCAAATTCCCTGAAAAATGCCATCATTTTATGAGGAGATTATGACCTACTTTCAATTCCTATTTGGAGCCCTTTACATTACTGTTGAGGTTTGGTGGTATAAAGACTTTATAAACATCACAACTCTGTTTTCCACATCTAACATCACCATTACCCTTCGTCCACCTAAAGGTCAGCAAGGTTAATTAATTGCTCATTGATAAAACTGACTGGTCAAACACTGAATATATGAAATTGTTTAGCAGACCAGCTGAAATGAATTGATCTGATATATATATATATATATATATATATATATATATATATATACACACATTCAAGGTTGAATATGGTACTTATGCGTAGGCACCCGAATATCGTATCCCAAAAGGATGGGTGATCAAAATCAAAAAATAAGCAACATGGATTTCAAAGGTAATTGCAGTACGCACGTTTCATGCTACTTCAATTTATTTAAGTAATGCGAGTATTACCTTAAATGCAATATGAAGAGCAATCTTCAGCTGCACGAAAATGCAGAAAAATTACTGTAGAAAAGACATATTATAAATGTGGCAACATTTCAAATCCAAGTGGGAGAGAGAATACATAAAAATCCAAATGTGAGGAAGAATACATAAGTCCATCTTGACATAGCCAAGTCTATCAGGCTAGTAATTGATTCTAGACAAAAGTTTTAACTGTCTCAGATTTTATTGTTTCTTATCTAGTGGTGATAGCAAAGGGACAATTACTTCTAAAGAGAGGGAAGGTGTAAGCAGTATGCATGGACAAGGCTATAAAATGTATTAGAATCTAAAGGTTTCACTGGTCATAGTAGTATCAGGTCATTTCACTACTATCAAAGTGTTGAGGAATTACAACCCTAGGTATATGGGTCAAATAGGTTTTTGACTTTTAGTCTGAATAGAGTAACAGTATAGTGGTACAGATAACAACAATACTCTAACCAATGTTTTCACAATAAGAGGTATGTTAATGAAATAAATAAAATGAGATGTAATTATTTTCCACAAAAATCATGAAATAATGTCAGTATTGAATTCAGGGGCTCTGGATAGGGTGTAAAATTTAAGGATATTAAGTATATAGTGTTCATGAAAACTATTTTGAATTATCTTAAACAAATTTTTTAGCTGAATATAAGATAATGATACTATTTAGGAGACACATAGGTAAGCTTTATTTATATAATGTGAATAAAAAATAAAAATTATTATCGGATTTATATTAGTTTATAATAATGTGTTTACTAAGGTTTAAGGGACTGAAAAAAGAAAGGATGTTAGGAAATAACAAGGATAATCAATACAGGAATCTGATGATTGATTTAAGTAGATTAGATGTTAAGGTGAGAGATCAGGAATATATGTTATAAAGGTTCAATTACCAATATAAATATGTGCTAATTGATAGTCCTAGATGACCATAATAGAAGTAAAGTACTATAATTTGATAACTTTTTTATAGCCTTGTCCATGCATACTGCTTACACCTTCCCTCTCTTTAGAAGTAATTGTCCCTTTGCTATCACCACTAGATAAGAAACAATAAAATCTGAGACAGTTAAAACTTTTGTCTAGAATCAATTACTAGCCTGATAGACTCCGCTGTGTCAAGATGGACTTATGTATTCTTCTTCACATTTGGATTTTTATGTATTCTCTCTCCCACTTGGATTTGAAATGTTGCCACATTTATAATATGTCTTTTCTACAGTGATTTTTCTGCATTTTCGTGCAGCTGAAGATTGCTCTTCATATTGCATTTAAGATAATGCTCGCATTACTTAAATAAATTGAAGTAGCATGAAACGTGCGTACTGCAATCACCTTTGAAATCCATGTTGCTTATTTTTTTATATATATATATATATATATATATATATATATATATATATACACTGTTAATAATCTCACTGAACAGATGCACATACATTTTACTTGGTAAATACTTAAACCTCTTTAAGGATTCTTAAATTCGAGATGTTGGATGATTACATTACATGAATGAGGGATGAGCCTTCTCTTGAAGTTGGCAGCAGTTATATTTCAAGTCACATCTGAAAAAAATATCTAATTTCAATTTTCACTGGCTAGCGAAGTGTGTGAAAGGAATTATCTTCATTTCATATCTTTCAAGAAATTTTTCCTGTTGAAGAGGTTTACATCACAAATGCCCTTTTGTTACGATATTCCTTTTGAAATATACTGCAATTATTTCAATTAATTTTGAAAATAAAGAAGAATTTAGTTAAATAACTTGTTCGTTATTCAGTTGCTGATTGGAATACACATTAAAATGAAATTTTGATGGAAGATTTTAATTTAGATTGTTGTAAATCACGAAACTTCTACCGTAGTACCTGGGGTGGTTTGGGGCAGGTTGGTATCAAAGAGGTTGAACTTATTTTTCTTTGTTTTTCATTGTAACACAGTATTTTCTTGTTATTTCTCTCATAAATTCATCAGAATTACCCTGAAATATTGTGAGCCCATATGTGGTAGATTGATATACTAGAAATAGCAGCCAAATTTCCTTCAAATTACTTTTTACTATATCAAAAATGAATATTATAATTCAAAATAAGCTGGGACAGTCATGGCTGGAACACCTTGGGATTAAATACCAACAATGTTCTATATATGCATATGAATAACATAGATTATGGCCTCTCAGCAACAATGTTTCCTTGGTAATGTTGTTGCTGTTATTTAGCCCCAGGTCATCCCTGATTGAGCAGACCTGAGAAATAAAGCATTCCAGTCAGGACCATCTCACGTCTTTTTTGTATATTTAGAATGTTGCCCAATGTATACTTCCTTTTTTTTTAGAGACAATAGGAGAGGATTTGAAGAATTATAGCAATTATTTCCAATAGAAACAGACATATATTCAAAGGTATTCTAGTTAGGACTGTCCCTCTTATATTGCATATTTGGAACATTGTCCAATGTGTCCCTTCTTATTCAGCTATAGAAACCATGCCAAAAGCAGACACTGGAGTTGATGCAGTTCTTGGATTCATTCTGTCCTTGTCAAACTATGGAAGCCATGCCAGCATGGAACATGGATGTTACATAATAATGAAGACAATGACAATGATGATGATGATGAGGAATTGAAAACAACCAACAAATATATAAAATGGCAGTTGTAATTATCATACATAAATATGCTTAAGCTGATGCCATCAAATGATGATGACAATGATGAGATACACACACATGTATATATACATAAAGACATGTATAAATACACATCCACATATGTATATATATATATATATACACAGGTGTAGGCAAGGCTGTGTGGTAATAAGCTTGTTTCCCAACCACATGGTTCCGGGTTCAGTCTCACTGCATGACACCTCGGGCAAGTGTTATCTACTATAGCCTTGGGCTGACCAAAGCCTTGTGAGTGGATTTGGTAGACTGAAACTGAAAGAAGCCCATTGTATATGTGTATGTGTGTGTGTGTCTTTCTGTCTGTGTTTGTCCCCTGACACCACTTGACAACTGGTGTTGGTGTGTTTGCATCCCCATAACTTAGCAGTTTGGCAAAAGATACCACCAAAAGAATAAGTACCAGGTTATAAAGAAATAAGTACTGGGGTCACTTCATTCAACTAAAAATTCAAGGCAGTGTCCCAGCATGGCCACAGTCTAATGACTGAAACAAGTAAGAGATAAAAAAGCAAGATACTGCATGTTATTTACAGATTTCGTAAAGAGGCAAGGGATTGAAGTCTGTTGCTCAACGGCGCAGTGTGACACCTGTTTTAATATGGGAGCGAACATCAAAATTTACTCTATACCTACTGTAGTTAATTAACTTGTCTCTCAAGTTTCAAATTGTTTACTGATAGTTGACTTAAATAACTAAACGGAATGAAGTTACTTGCTCAAAAGTACTGAAAACAGTGTCTGTCACTAGACAGGTTACAAATTAACATTTGAACTCTAGCTCAATTTAATTGTAGAAATCACATTATTGATTCCGGAAGATGGCAATAGAAGTCATTTATCTTGTTGATGGACATATAACCTCCTGGTGCTGTAAGGTATAAAATCAGCTGATAATGATAATGCACAAGCCTAGCAGAGGAATGGAGGGTGGGGGGTTCCATTTTATGTCATGGCAGTTTTCTTGTTGTTAGTGTCTTCTCTGTGAAATATGAAAGGATTGATATTATTGGAAGGTATGGCTGTGTTTTTAAGAAGTTTGCTTCA
>NC_142935.1:36681232-36733732 GCF_046866305.1 Octopus bimaculoides
ATAATAATAATAATAATAATGACAACAATGACTGACTTTCATGATGTTGATGATGATGATACCGATACCGTTGCTCAGTAATACAGAAAGTTGATTTTTGCATATGTATGTGCACACATGTTTATGCTCATGTGTTTATGTGCAAGACAGGGCATGCATGCATGCGTGAGTGTGTGCACATGTGTCTGTATATGTTAATGCATGTGTAATATTTATATGGGTGTAGGGTTGTATGTGTGTGATACAATGTCTTGTTTTGCCCCCAGATCATTTCCGATATAAAGCAGACCTTTGATCAAAATCATTCTATCCCTGATTATTCTGTGTGCATGTGTGTGAGTGTATCTTGAACTACATTGTCAGGTGTATGCTTCACTTTTTAGTAGTGCTCAACTTTTTTAAATATGGGATCTTTTCCATCTCGAACACAGATTAAAAAAAAATTTTAACTAAGCACTTTGAAACTTCGGATACTGGTTGAATGTGGTCAGAGGTTTTTCTATTCTGTATATAAAAAAAGTTTGGCTACTTTTTCTAGCAGGCCATGAAACTACATACAGGCCCCATTGTTGGTCTGCCTCAGTAATAATTTTGTCAAAATAATGAGCTGGAAGTTGTTGGAAAAGATCTAAAATATGATTTGAAGAAGATTTAGCTATAATTTGTGGCAGATTGGGTAACCACATAAACCTCCCATCTGTTGTAGAAGACAGAATGTTACATAAACAGGTTACATTGTTGTTTCATACACACATTTGCGTGAATAGTTGCAGCCAATGGTTTTATAGAGGCTTACCATTACTTGCGCATATACCTTCAAGTGTTCTTTCTGACACCTTATCAATTGTGCATTTGGACCCATGATTTTAATTCAATATTCTTTGGGTTCCCATAGCTGCTAGAAATAGGTACTATGTCATGTGATATTGTTACATGTGATTGAAATGGTATCGTAGCTTGTGAAAGGTGGTGGATTTATGTTTGCTCTACGTTATGCTACTCTGAAGCTTTTGCTAAATTGCGAGATGTTAAAACATTAAGGCTACAAGAAGTATTTTACATTTATATTTGGTGTGGGTGCTGGTGTCATGTGCAAAGCACTCAGAACACTCTGTGAAGTGGTTGGCATTAAGAAGGGTTTCCAGCTGTAGAAACCAAACCAAAACAGACTATGGAACCCAGTGCAGCCCCTGGCCTTGCCAGCCCCAGTCAAGTTGTCCAACCTATGCCAGCACGGAAAGCGGACATTAAATGGTGATGATGATCTAGACAACTACGTTTTATATTCTTTTTAGGTTGTATTTCTAATAAAATGAAATTTTAATAGATCTTTCAGAAAATAATAATTGATAACTTTTGAGAAAGATGTAGTACAATGACTTTTTCATTATTAATCTTTGTTTTCTTTGAAATCACTTATTCAGAAGGATGCGCAGTATTCATAATTCTTTACAAAGCTTCTGAAGCTATGGGGAGCAAAGCATAACAGTCTGGTGGAAATTGATGAGGTTTGGCAGACATAGCTGTGTGGTCAAGTACTTCACTTCCCAACCACTTAATTTCAGGTTCAGTCCCATTGTGTGGTACCCTGGGCAACTGTCTGCTGCTATAGCCCCAGGCTGAGCGAAACCTTGTAAGTGGATTTGGTAGATGGAAACTGAAAGAAAACCTGGAGTAAATGAATATGTGTGTGTACATTAGTGTGTGTGTATTTGTGTTTCCTTGTCTTGACATTGCATAGTATTTGTAAACAAGCATCACCCTCATACAAGCATGTTGCTTGTTTCTAAGCTGTTGCTTTGAGGGTTGGTGACAGGAAGTGCATCCAATCATAAGATCTCTCTCTTAACCAATTCCACCTGATCCATGCAAGCAGGGAAAAGTGAACTTTGAATTAATAATGATGATGATAATGGTGATAGTGTAGCAGGAGGAGAAAGAGGAGGGAGAACAGGAAGAGGAAGAAAGTACATTTGTTTCATAGTACTTGTGTGCAAATGTGAAATGCTTAAGTTTACATTACCTCACCTAACCTTGCTGTTTATGAGAATTACCAAATTTTGTAGATAAAGGTCAATAAGGCAGATTGCTCATTGATACATACTTCGGGACTTGAAAGGTTAAGCAATTGATTTCTATTCATTGCACCGGTGTTAAGGATAATTAAACATTTATAACATTCCCACCCCCCACTCTACTCTCTCTCCCTCTTTATTCAGGGCTGACCAAGGGCTCTATAACAATCTGTCCCCCCCCCCATTCTCTCTCTCTCTCTCTCTTTTGGTTGGTCTGTGTAACTTAATGTGTTTCAAGCTTAAAGGCCTTTCTACTGCCAAGTTTCTATCTCTCTTCAGATAGCTTTCTTTATGTAATTGTATATCTGTTTAAATACATGCTTGATTCATATATATATATATATATATATATATATATACACACATACACACCTTTTTATATATATGCACATATATTGAACTACCTATCTGTTCACATGTCTCTCTCTCTATATATATATATATATTTACAACTGCCTACCTTTGGCATATTTTATCTCCCTCCTCTTTCTCTCTGTATATGTGTGTGTGTGTGTGTGTGTGTATATATATACACACACACACACACACACACACATATATATATATATATATATATATATATGATGTCTAGCTAGCTGTTTATTTACCTTTCTAATTATCGATCTTTATATGCATATCTGCAGTTATCTCGTTATCTCTCTAAATCAGTCAGTCAGTCAATCAATCAATCTACTTCTCTTTGTCTATCTCCATACCCATCCATCTGCCATGACTTCCCTCATCAGTCACATGTGAACAGTTTAAGCAATCAATTGATCACATATCAAATCTTATTGATTCTTATTTACTCATCTATTTGCTCTGCTATTTGTTTTACCTAAGTTCAATCTCTATAAACTAAAGATTGCAGACAGGGAAACAGTATTCCACCAGTAATAGCCGAAATCCTCATTAACCAAACTATGTATCTTACACGCAGTTTAATTTGATTGAAATTCTTAGCCAAGCCAGAAACTTTACATTCCTCTTGGGAAACATCAGTTCTTCACTTCCATGATTAAAACCATGAAATCTGTGTTCTCTTGATCAAATTTTATGCTTTATTTATACTTCTTTTGTATTTGTTTTCTATCTTTTACATTCATCATCATTTTGAAACTGGATTTAGTAAAGGTAGATTTTAGCAGTAGCAGTTATGTCTTTGAATCCACACACACACACACACACACACACATACACAATTATGTGTGTACAATATAATCCAGCATAGAAGTCAAATTTTTCAGACCAAAATTTACAGCTAAAAATGCAAGGTTGATACAGCAAGATAACTTTAGAAGACCAAAAATTCCACATGAAATGCTGCAGGATATGGAAAGATAGTGACAATATTTGGATGTTTATGCTATTTGCTTACACTATATACTTCATTGACTTGTATGCCAAGAAACACAGTATGTGTGTATCTGTGTTTTTGTTTGCATTTGTGTACAATGAGAAGTGTTGTTGTTGTTGTCAGTTTCTTTTGCTTGTGCCCCCCCCCCCCCTTGTTGACCACTTGTCTGCTCACTTTGTGCTTTCAAATACATTCGAAATAAAAGATTCCCATCTTTAAAAAACACTTCAGGGTTACAGAAAGGAAGGATGTCTGACTATGAGTCAGATGTCAATAATATGTTCATCTAATTCATGGCAACCATGGTAAAAACATTGAATGTAAAACATATAGCTAGCCCAAATTTTGAAGTCACTGTTAACAAAATATTCTTGTTTAGGAATAATAAATTTGTATGCTACAGAAGTATAGAGTAAATTCAGATTAAATTGAAATTGTTTGTATCATAACTGAACATAAAAGCAAACATTAATAAATAAATATATATATATATATATATATATATATATATATATATATATATGTGTGTGTGTGTATGTATACATGCATACACACACATATACACACAAATACGTATATGCACACACACACACACACACACATACACACACACACACACACCTGTACAGTCATTCATATAGATATATTTAATCATGGAAATTCCAAGATTCCATCATAATCTGAGCTTCATGCTTTATTTACAGTTTTGCAATATTACATATATAATCGATTATTGAACCATGTTGGTTTTTCATCAAGGAGGTCTAGATCACTTGACCAAGTGATGAAACACCTCCGATAAGCTTTGAAGATCAGTTCCCATTATTGCAACATGTAATATTGTAAAATTGTGAAAAATTCAAAATTAAAATCTGAACGTCCAACTATGTTGGAATTTCATTGACTATATTTGAATTTCATTGACTATATTTACCTATACACAATCATACAAACTTTCATATAGAAACATATTTTTATATGTATGTATGTACACTCATCTCATATACACATTTTAGTCAATACTCTATCTAGTTTTTTTATTCTTTAGTCCCTATCTTTTACAATTCTTATTTGAATGAATAGTTTGCTCATTAGCACAATTATATTTTTACCTCTCTCATTTAGGATATTTGCACAGCTTCCCCACCCCATGTTACACACACACACACACGCACAGACCGACCACACCTTTAATAATTGTATTCTCTTACATATTATTTTATATTACCCATTTTGCATTCTCATCATCTCTTCCCCGTTTCTCAGTTTGCTTAATGTGTATGCTGCATTTTTTTTCGGCCCATCTTCTACTGTGAATTTCTCTCTTTTTTTCTCCCTCTCTCTACTGTTTCTTTCTGTTCACTCTCCTCTTCCTTGCTCTACTATCTCTTTCTGTTCATTCTCTCCTCCCTCTGCCAACTCTCTCTCTCACACATACATCTTTTTCGTTTCTTTTTTCTCCCAATCTCATTTGTTACTTCTGCCTTTCTGTGTTTTTCTTTCTTTATATCTCTTCATATATCTTTCTATTTAAATACTCATCATCTCCTTCTTTGTCTTCTCTTTCTCTGTATGTATGTATGTATATATGTATGTATATATATATATATATATATATATATATATATATATATATGTCTGTCTGTGTGTGCACAGATTTGTAATACAACTTCTGATATTGGTTGAATATCAAGATCATCTTCTTGGGTCTTTCAATAGAATCCTGTTGCAGCTTTCCTTGTAGCCTCTTCTCCAGGTTCCACTCCCACACCACTAACAGTTTTGCTTTGCATGTGATCAAGCTAGGCTTCACTCACATCAATCTCGCTAGTATAGGAGTGAGTCTGCAAAAGCCATGGCCTACGCTAATTCTCTGCTCCTCACTAAGATCAAAGGCCTTCGAGCTACATGCTAAAACTGAAAGGCTGGAATACCTTTGATCATTACTCTGCATGACCTAGGTTCACTTAGGGCTAATCAACAACAACAACAACAAAAGAACGACCGCCACCGTCACCACTATTACCTTAACAAAACTAACAACAGCAAATCTTCACTGAATTGAAGAACAAACTTATGTAATATTGATAATACAGTATCTGAGCAATTATCCAGCAAGCTTGGGGCAAGAAGCATCTTGGATTTTTGGATTTTCCAGATTTCTGGAGACCATGTAAATGTAGTGAAGATATGTGGCCTTGTGGTTAGGCTGTTACACTCATGATCGCTAGATCGTAGGTTCAATTCCCTGAGTGGGCAGTGTGTGGTGTTCTTGAACAAAACTGTTCATTTTACATTGTGCCAGGCTCCCTTTTGATCAGTGGGGAACGTTGGCCTACTCGCCTAGCCAGTAGGGTGGTATCATTTGAAGGCTAATGTGCATTGTGGCCAGTGATGTGTAATGACATCTGGTAGCCTGGTTGGTCACGTGATCACATGAGGTAAATATAAAATAATATAAACTGTCATATAAAATGAACTATGGAAAGTTAAGACCTAAATTGTTTGTAACAGATTCAAAGTAATACACTTCTGAAGCAGGGTGTGTGTAATATTTAATGATTCACTTAAAATCGTTAGAGTGTATCTGTTCCATGCATATAATGTAGTGATTACAAGATGAAAATTAAATAAAGGAAAGTAAAGAACATGATTTTATTTGACAGATATAGTTACAAATTTATACACTTCTAATGTTAGGTATGTTTAATCTTTAACTGTAAAGAACAAAACCATTTTTAACACAATGTATGCAAATTAACCAACTTCAAAAACAGGGTTTGTTTACTGAATGTGGAATATAATATATTGCATGATATTGCAACAGTATTCCTTGTTTTCTGGAAATTCCAGATTTCTGGAAGTCAAATAACAGGTTTGTTACTATATTAGGTGAAACATAAGATTTGATATATATTCATGAAGAATTGACTATAATATATTTCTGATTTCAAACTTTGATACATGGCCAACAATTTCAGGCAAGCAGGGTAAGTTGATTACATCAACCCTGGTGTCTAACTGGTACTTATTTCATTGATTCTGAAAGGATGAAAGGCAAAGTCGATCTCTGCTGAATTTGAACTCAGAACATGAGAGAAGAATGAAATGCCTGGCTTGCTAATGATTCTGCCATCTCACTGCCATCTTATAGGGTAAAGAGTAAAGACCTCCTTCAGCCATGAATGATCATGGGATTGCACCTAGAAAGTTATCCTCCAAGGCACAAATCCAGGCAAAGTTATTTATGGAAGACCCCTTTCCATGCCATTATATGTACATATGGTAAAGAGTAAAGACCCCTTTCAATCATGACTCACCATGGAATTGCGCCTAGAAAGTTATCCTCCGAGGCACATGTCCGGGCAAGGTTGTTTATGGAAGACTAGCAGTTGCCCATGCATACCAGCCTCCCCTTTTCATGCCACTTATATTATCCAAAGGAAAGGCAAAGACTGATACAGCTTGGCACCAATAACATCACAACTCATTTCTACAGCTGAGTGAACTGGAATTAACATGAAATAAAGTATCTTGCTCAAGAACACAAAGCACAGCCCTGTCCAGAAATTTAACTCACTATCTCCAGAAATTGAACTCACTATCTCATGATTGTGACCCCGACACTCTAATCACTTGAGCCATTTTCATAATACATTATTACTGGACATTACTGTCTTGAGTCTTAAGCCTCATAAGGCCAGTTACCTGTTTCCATGACATATAAGTGACCAAGAGCAAAACAGTCACTTTTTTCAGGACACCAGTCCTTTGTAAGGTGGCTTATTTACAGCTGAGTGGACTGGAGTTATGTGAAAGGAAGTGTTTTGCTCAAGAATGCAATGCACTACCTGTTTCAGGAATTAATTGCACAATCTTGCGATTGTGAATGCACCACCTTAATGACTAGGCTACACACATTTACCACAGTATATTACTGGTACACAATAGTTGTATTTATATTCTTAACAATGATTTGCAATAAGGACACACGGTTGAATCAACCCCTCTGTTGTATTGTTTATATTTGTTCATACTTCTCTATATGAATATTAAAGAAGGAAGAAGAAAGACTGTGTCCCTAAGTTTTGCAGTCTTTTACAAGACAGATGGGATTGATGCAGCTGATGCACATTCTGAGCATGTGCTTATCAGTACCTACTAATGAGAAATAATCTTGGGATTACAACAGAAAGGACTCTGCTAGAAACAAGCAAGGTTCAGCTACTCTAAAGACCCAGTCAATCCTGATCAAACTAACTTATAATCAAAGGTCAGTTATATCAGTTTGACTGACGTATATTTGTGTGTATGTGTATACACACTCACATGTGCGTGCTCACACACACAAACACATATGTACATACATATTCACTGTAAAGTGTTAAGAATGGCATCCCGTTGTAGAACACCATGCTAAAGTAGACACAAGTACATTGTAGTCCTTGGATGCATTGGATCCTGTCAAAAAAACATGGACATTTAAATAAGATGATAATGACAACAAAGACAATGATTATTGTCCATTTCTTTTTCTTTTTTGTTTTTAATTGTTACAGATGATAGGTGATTTCAAGGAGATTTAGCTGCTGTTTCTAATAGATCAAGTGACTACCAAGTAGCTTTTATCTTTGTTTAATATCAAGGCTTTAGTGTATTGCTAATCCCTGTACACACATTGATGATGAAAGACAAAAGCTAATCTTGGCTACATTCAAATTCCAAACTCAAAAGTAGAAATCCTCTAACTACTGCAATACATTAACTCTGACACTATTGTTGCAGCCATCTCCAAAACAGGCTGAAATCTGAACAATAATTAAGTTAGATATTTGTAAGTTTACTAAACAAAATTTGATCATAGCAAACTCTTAGCTTGTGTTTAATTTTAAGGAAAGCCTCTCAGTTAACTAAGAAACAGAGTTAACATCTGAAGGTTTGTTTGCAAGCCAGAATTTTCTGTTAGGGTAAACACATTATACACATTGTAAATTTATTCAGCAAAATTTGTTCGTTATTATTAATTCTGATTGTAATAAGGAATGGTAATTTAAGTTCACAATTTCTTTCCCTTAATTTTACGTTTTATTTTGTTTTTTATTTTTTAATTAACTTGAAATTTCAAATCGATTAAACCACAATGTTTTCCTACACTCAAATCGGAAATGATGAAAAATATGAAATTAAAATTATAAAACTTAAATTGTAATTTTTACTTAAAAAAATTAAATATTTCTTAAAAACTACAGATATGTTATCCTTTAGAAATCAAATTTTAGGGACATTTTGTTTTTCAGAATATTTCCTATTATTATGATTAAAGGTTAAAATTTCAATTATAATTCAAAATTTTGCTTCTGTTACTATCCCATTAATAACAAACTTAGTTTTGATTTATGGAAGCCTTTTAGTGCTACCTGTTGATGGTGGTGGTGATGGGGTTAATTCTTAGGGTAATGGAGTGGATCTTTGTTTCTTTATCTTTTATTTCTTTACTTGCCTCAGTCATTGGACTGCGGCCATGCTGGGAGACTGCCTTTAATGAATCATCCCTAGTACCTATTTTTTTAAGAATGGTACTTATTCTATTGGTCTATTTGGCCAAACTACTAAGATATAAGGATGTAAACAAACCATCATCAGTTGCCAATTTGTGTTGGGGAACAAATACAAAGGCACATACACATGTATGATGGGTTTCTTTTAGTTTCTGTTTACCAAATCCACTGACAAGGCCTTGATTGACCCAGGGCTTTAGTAGAAGACTCTTGCCCAGGATGCCATGGAATGGGACTGAACATGGAGCCATGTGGTTGGGAAGCAAACTTCTTAACACACATGTCCATGCTTGTGTCTCTATTCATTTATGTTTTTTCTTGAAATTTCAAATTCGGAAAAAATTGGAATTGTCATCCCTGGTTTTTGATGTTTCATCCCACATGTCAACCCTGAGTAAATGACACTGTTATCAAAGGCACTCCATTCGGGACCATCCAAGGCCCTTTTTTTTTTTTCTAGACTACATTATCCAAAGCACTATTCCATTTTTAAGGAAACGGAGTTGGTTGCAATTTCTTGCAAGTTGTGTGGCCACGTAGACACCCTGTTATTATAAAACTCAATGTATGTGTTGGGGGTGGAAGGTCGGGCGAAAATTACTCAGCAATGTGGAATTTATACAGATTAATTACAAAAGGATATGCATTTCAGTTCCTGTTATTTGTGGGGTAGAATTCCATGCAAAATTGCATGCACAGACAAATGCTTCATAGTCTGACAAGCCAAACCAGTTGAGCTATATATATATATATATATATATATATGGACACATGTATGTGTGTGTGTGGAGTGTTTTTGTTCTCTGGTACATAATCATAGCAACTTAGCCACCAAAATGATATGGTGTTTATATTTTTGAAATTCACTATAACACGGCAATTAACTCAGTTTGATTAATCTTAGGTAGTTCTTGAAGTGAAACAATACTTTATTTGTTTAAATTACATGCTGTGTCACTTCTGTTTGTGCTTGAGAATTAGGACATTGAATGCATACACAATTTCCAAATAATACCATATATATATATATATATATATAATATATATATATATATATATATATATATATATATATATATATATATATATATATATAATATCATCATCATCATCATCGTTTAATGTCCGCTTTCCATGCTAGCATGGGTTGGACGATTTGACTGAGGACTGGTGAAATCGTCCAACCCAGTCCACAGTCAAATCGTCCAACCCATGCTAGCAGACGTTAAACGATGATGATGATGATGATACATATATGTATAAATATTATATATATATCATATATATATAAAATTTATATATCGTGGTGAGAGGGATAACTTCCCTTGGCAAACAGGACACAGTCGTGTGTCGATAAGCCAGCTGGAGGAGATGTCCTCCTGGGGCTAAAAGCAACAGTAACATCCACCCCTAGGGGTCAGCCACACTTAAGTGGCAATATACTACACTTTATCGTGCAGTTACTGTTAATACTTCATTTAGAGAATTAACATTGCTTATATATATATATATATATATATATATATATATATATACACACACATATATATATATATATATATATATATATATATATATATATATACACACACATATATATATATATATATATATATATATATATATGTATGTATAATATCTACATACATACATACATAAGAACTTTTTAGGTCTTAATAGACACAAAATGTGATCTATTTCTAGCGCATTAATTGTCCACATTAGTGGTCGACGTTATTTTAAAAATATATATATATATGTATATATATGATATATATATCATACACACACACACACACACATATATATATATATATATATATATATATATATATATATATATATATATATATATATATATATATATATATATGCTATACATAAACTTAGATAAACTTAGATATATTTCGACCAAAGATTGGTCCAGGCCATGTCTAACTTAATAGCACCACCTAATAAGATTATCTAAACCCTTTTTTACAGTCAAGTTTTGTTTATCGTCCATTCAAGTAGTGAGTTCTTATTGAGTGAGTTATTTCCAGGTATGGGTGGCTTGTTTGGTATTCTTTGAAGAAAGCTGTCTAGACTCCGTTTAAAGCTGATAGGATCCCTTTCCTCTTTTATCTGTTTCAGGGCAATGTTAAACAGGACAGGGCCTGTTGAGGAAAAGAAATTATGCCGCAATGTACCTATACATTGTGATTCTGAATTGGGCAGGGGATGTATGGCCCGTGGTCCCAGCCTTGGATGAACCTCGAAACTAATGTTCAGGTTGTTTGGGCAATGCTGGTGGTATATCTTCCACATCGTACAGATGATGTACCACTCGCAGCGGTGCTGGAGAGAGTAGAGCTTCAAGGCTTTAAGGCAGTCCCAGTAATCAAAATCAGTCATGCCTTCAATTCGTTTGGTGAGTGCCCTCTCGGGTGATTCAATCCTCAAGATGTTTTAACTTTGTATGGGGAGACCACAGCGGGCAGCAGTATTCGAGGTGTGGCCGTACAAAGGAGGAGAAAAGTGGAATGATGACACCTTGTTCTCTGGACCAGAACGTTCTTAAGATCCAGGAGCTCATCCTATGAGCTATATTGACCTTATTGCTGATGTGGGCACTCCAATTGAGATTGTTGTCAACAATTACACCCAGAACTCTGATATTATTGGATGCTGTGAGCGGTTCCCCTGAAGGAAGAGAGTATGGCTGTTTTAGTATAGACTTTCTTCCAAAATGCATCAGTCAAATTTTCCCTCGTTCAGTTTCATTTTATTTTTATCTGCCCATTGACTCACAGCATATAGATCAGAATGGAGTTGGGTTCGGTCTTCTTCTTTATTGATGATTTGCTGGAGCTTAGTGTCATCAGCAAATATTTTCACTTTGTAGTGATATATATATATATATATATATATGGTATATATAATATATATATATGACATGTATATATATTTATATTATATATATATGTATATGTATATATATATATATATATATAGAGAGAGAGAGAGAAGACACTTGGCCACGGTGCCACGCAGTGGGACTGAACCTGGAAGCATGTGGCAGGGAAGCAAGCTTCTTACCACACAGCTACTATATAAAGATAGATAGGTAGATGAATAGATAGGTATATAGAGAGGATGGCTTGATAGATAGATAGATAGATAAGCATCTACATAATAAAAGATAAGCAAATATTACTGATTATATACTGGTCTGTGCTGAGAGAATAGTATAGAAATAACTAGATGGACGATAACTGCAAGGATGTGCAACTTTCAATATTATAACAGTTTCTTTTTTATTTTTTGGTTTGGTTTTTCTTTTTTTTTTATTTTGTAAAGTTAGTTATGATGAAGAGATTCTAAGGTTATATACCTTAGTTTGCATAATGTATTTAATGATCTTAATTGAATATCTCTTACCTCATGCTATCATTATGTCATCTTGTCATGATTAAGGAATTCGACCCAGCATGGCAAGAGAAAGAGAGAGAGGAGTGAGTGCGTGAGAGAGACAGAAAGAAGAGGAGGAGAAGGGAAAGAACGGGAGCAAAATAAAAACTATGGGTGAGAAAGAGAAAAGGAAAATACAGTGTTAAGAAGGAGAAAGACGAACAGAGAATGGAATAAAGAAAATTGAGAGAGAGAGAGAGAGAGAAGTGCGAAGAGACATATTCTACATAGAATAATAAAAGAAATACTAAGTTAAAGTTATGATTGTTAAGCAAGTTTAAGAATAACAGAATTTTAGTGATATGGAGACTCATGTTGAAAATAGAATAAAGTTTATTTATTTCTTTATATTTTACTCCTTTTAGTCACTAGACCGCGACCATGCTGGGGCACCGCCCTGAAGAATTTTTAGTCAAATGAATCGACCACAGAAATTATTTTTAAAGCCTGATATTTATTATATTGGATCTGTTGCCAAATTGCTAATTTCTAGGGGAAAAACAAATCAACATCAGTTGTCAAGCAGTGGTGGGGAACACACACACACACACACACACACACACACACAGACAGAGCTTCTTTCAGTTTCTGTCTACCAAATCTACCCACAAGGCTATCGGCCTCTGGGGCTATAGTAGCAGGCACTTGCTCAAGATGCCATGCAGTTGAACTGAACACCCCGAATCATAAGGTTGGGGAGCAAGCTTCTTACCACACAGCCACACCTGCGCCTATAAAATTATAAAATTCCTTTTGACTGAATCTGTAGGTTTCACCTGACAGCTTATTCAGTCATTGGTTGAATTTATTGTTGCATGAAACTTAGCTCTTTTGTTATTATTCTTCTGCTTGAGTGCCTCTGTTTCAGTTCAAGCTTATTGCACTATGGACAAGGGTCTTCTACTATAGCCCCAGACTCAATAATGCTTTGTAAAGAGATTTAGCCAACAGAAACTGTACAAAAGCCTGTCATGTGTGTTCTGCTGCTTCATTACTAACATTGGTTTGTTTGTAACCTAGCAGTCTGTCAAAAGATTAAAAAAAAAAAAACTGATAGAATAAATCCCAGATTTAAGAATAAGTATTGGGGCTTGATTTGATCAACTAAAATTTTTCAGAGTGGTACCACAGCCTGGGCACAGTCCATTGACTGAAACAACTTATGAACAATGCAAGACATGCAATCATTAGTGTGCATTATCTAAACCTTAAATTACAAATTTAAAAATCTGTGGAGCATTTTTTAAGAACTACTTATTTATGTGGTTGAGAGATCTGCCAGAAATAACCATCATATTTCACTCAAACCATATTCTATTGTTTTTTTTTTTTTGTTCATCTTTTGGTCAAGGGGCAAATAGTGCTCATTACTCTTTAACCCTTTAGTATTCAGATTACTCAGTCAAATGTGATGTTTATTTATTCTCATTAATATGAATTAGTTAGGTATTGTCTTGTAGCTAAGAGATTTTCCTGGTGTGATTGCTTATTTTTAGAATGACATTGTAAAGTTGGTATGAGAGGCCATATCTGACCAGTTTTAACATAAAACTAGTAGAATATTTAGGCTGGATGTGGCCAGTTTGAATGCTGAAGGATTAAGAACCTCTGAGACTAGTGGGATGGAGGGACAAAGGTATCTTCAATCACAGACCTAGCCCAAATGTTTGCAATACAATTGACTGCAGTAAGTAAAGTAACCAAAAGTGTTTGATGGTGTTGTTAAACTGGACTACAGATTAAGTCTATCAGCCATGAAAGGATGAAATGGAAAGTCAACTGTGGTTGGTTTTGAATACAGAGCACTGGCAAGTCAAAACAGATATGGCAGGGCATTCAGTCTAATGTTTTAAGAACTTTGGCAATTCAACACTTTTAGTAAAAATGGCAAAAAGTATGTATGTGTGTGTGTGTGAGAGAGAGAGCGAGAGGGGGAGAGAGAGAGAAAGACAGACAGACAAAACCAAAGTGCATGCTAGTAATAGTTACACCATGTCTGAAAAAAGGTGGTATGGCCATGGCTAGAATGCCTTGACCAGATCTAAGCAAGATGGTGATAGTGGTAGTGTAGTGGTGGTAGTAGAAGCAACAACAACAACAATAATAGTAGCAACACCTTCATTTTATTCATCTATATTTTTCATTTTCTTTTAACAAGCCACAGCCATAACGATGGCTGCGTTTTTCACTTGCATCTTAATTATACATCATTCAGGTGTCTTTATGGCCAATTTGCCATTATTCTTTCTTGAGGAGGTGGAAACTTTCAGTTGATGCTAGAATTATCTGAAAAATGTTCTCGCATGCTCACATCTTAGGCAGATTTTTGTTTTTCTCTTTTTCCTTTTTATCCATTTGAGATGTGTTATTAATAATGTTATGTTGGAATGTTAACGCATTTAACCTTTTTCTTCGCTTGCTTCTAACTATTCTACGTTTTTCTTTCTTTCTTTTCTTTTTATTCTAATAGTCCATACTCTGATATCTATCTATCTGTCTATTGGTTCATGAATTCCTCTGACTTCAGTGCTATCCATGTTCACTATCAATGTTGGCAATGAAGTTACTACAGATTCTTTTCCTTGTCGGTTCTATGACATGGACTTCGCTCATGCTAAAGCATTGTCTTGAAGGGTTGTTTTAGTAAATAATATATGCTTCTGTTCTTAGTGTTTAAAAGTTTAGTGCTTATTTCATCATCCTCTGTTTACCTTCTAAACTGGAGAATGTAAACAAAGACCACTGATTTATAAGCTATGTCAATGTCTAGACTCACATACATGAACATATTGTCTGTATTTCATTTCCTCTGAAGACTACTCTGTTTAAACGACAGATTATTTAGAAGTTAGAGATTTTCACATGATGTTCAAATATCAATTTTTTAATCAAACATTCCAGAAAGAATTGTAATTCACTCAATTTAAAATGCAAGTACTCAGAAGTGAAGTCTTGTTTGAAAAGTGCTGTGCACGAAATTCTCTGCTCTTGAGTCATTTTTGTAACATTTGCTGGTTAAATATATCATCATCATCATTATCATCTACTGCATCTATGTTCCATTCTGACATGGTTGTATGGTCTGACAAGTTCTGATGTGTCCAAGGAGTGCATTGTGTTCCTGTGTCTGCTTTGGTACAGTTTCTACAGTTGGATGCCCATTCTAATGCCAATCCCTGTTGCCATCCAAATTGAAAGACTATGAACTATAAGGTGAGAATGAGCTTTATGCTAGGAGTTGAGATGGGGGTTAAAGTATGAGGGAACTGAGCAATCTAAGAGATGTTAAGTCAAGAAAAAGGATCCTATATACATACATACATTCATATATATATATATATATATATATATATATATATATATCTGACATGCTCCCATATAATTCATCTTCCACATTTCACAGACTAGTCATTAGTCAACCCGATGCTATTGTGGAAGACAAATGGCACACAGTAGGATTGAAATCCAAGCTACATAGCTATGAAAGAAGCTTCTTAACCAAAGAGCCGGACATCAGTGGCGATTTTTTCTTCCTCCGTTTTCCCGTCTTTGGACTTTCCTTGTTTGCGACAAAGAGCTCTGCTCGAAACGTCATATTCTCTCTCTTTCCTTTCCTGAGCGTCTAGTAACACAATCTGTATCACGTCCCCACGTTGTTTTTTTGTTGTTGTTTTTTTTTGTCTTTTTCCTTTTTTGAACTTATACATATATATATGGAGATTTATAAATATGTTGTTTAGTTTCAAGTCAGCCCAAGTGATAGTTATTCTAGCTGTGATCATCTTGTTTTTCAGGCCATAGTGTATCCAAAGCTGCATAAGTCAGTATGTCCTTTCCTTTTAGAGAAAACCAAACAGAAGGGGATGATTTAGAAGAGATTCAGTTACTATATCTATCACAACTTCCTCATTGATTCAAATCTAAACTACATGCATGCATACATACACACACACATACATACATCATACATACATACATACATACACACACACATACATACATCATACATACATACATCATACATACATACATACATACATACATACATACATACATGCATATATAATTTTCAAGACACATTGACATATCTTTCTAAAATGACTCATTATTCTTTACTTTACAAGATTTAATATTTTATCAGATTCACATACACACAATCACGCACACACATACGTGCATGCTCACATGCATGCAAGATAAAGACCAGTATGTTTTAGATTATAAAAGTTGATATGTGAGAGCAGTCAGTGAGAAAATGGAAGACATGGAAAAGGAAAAGGAAAAGGAAGAAAAAAAAAATAAGAAGAAACTATTCCATTTATATTTTAGGCAAAATAACAGCCAAAGATTTGCTCTTCTGCATTGTCTCTCTCTGTCTTCTCTCTCATAAAGTTAGTCAGATATTTTCTCAAAATATTCCGCGAAGACATCACATGCTAACTAACATAAAGTAAATGGTTACACGTACACACCCACATGCGTACACACGCATACTAATATATGTGCGCTTGTACGCATACCACAGTACAAAAATATACCATGTAAAAAAAAAAATATATATATATATTTAAGAAAATATATGAACCATCAATCTAATTGTGTTCCTTCTGAAATTCTTTAATTAAATCAATTACTGATTAATAATAGATTGCCAAAAGAAATTCTTTTACATTTTTAGATACATCATTCTTTCATCATCATCATCATCATCATCATCATCATCGCATTCTGCCTGATGCACTTTTGTTTTAATTGCTGTTGTTATAGGAATTATTTCAACGTTATTATTGTTGTTGATGTTGGCATTTTTAAAATTTTATCTTGTAAAAAAAAACCATCACCATCACCACCGTCATTATCATTATCATCATCATCAGCATTCTTATCTCATCAATATTGTATTTTTTAATGATCTTTCTATGTTGTTAAACAATGAAGAACATGATTCAACACCATCAAAATCATCCTTATATGTTACTATATTATTATTATTGGTTTCAAATTTTTACACAAGGCTAGCAATTTTAAGGGCGGGGGGGGGGGGGGAGTTAATTACATCGGCTCTAGTGCTCAACTGTTACTTAGTCTATTGACCCTAAAAGGTCGACTTTGCCTTTCATCCTTTCGGGATCAATAAATTAAGTACCAGTGAAATACTGGGGTCTGTGTAATCAACTAGTCCCCTCTTCACAAATTTGAGGCCATGTGCCTCCAGTAGAAACGATTGTTATTATTATTAGTATTATTATTATTATTGGTGGGGGTGGTAGTAAGTTGGCATGCTGACAAAAATTGTTAGCACATCAGACAAAGCACTCAGTGGTATATCTTCTGGCTCTTTACATTCTGAGTTCAAATCCTTCTGAGATCAACTTTGTTTTCTGTATCCTCTAGGGTCAGTACAATAAAGTACGAATGAAGTACTGGGGTTGATGCAATCAACTTGCCCGACTCCACGTCACAGTTTGTTTTGAGGTTTGGTGGCAACAAATGTCCTCAGATCTCAAGAACCTTTCTAAGGAATCTTGCAGATCAAATATTGCATTTTTCTGCTGGTTGACCTTGTAAATTTCAGCTTCTTACATAGCAGTTTGTGGGTGCTGTGCCAAGTACACCAATTACCATGGGAATAATTATCATCTTACTCTTTCACAGTCACTTCATCTCTCTCTCTCTCTCTCTCTTTTTCTCCTGATACTTCTCATTTTCTTTTCCTATAACTTTGATACCTACACTTTTAATATACAGTATTGCAAAGTCTATGGTGTTACACAGTTTGATTATTATTATCATTATCATAATTTTATTATTATTATTATTAGTCTGTCTTTACATTCCAAGTTCAAGTTTTGTCAGTGTTAACTTTGCCTTTCATCTTTTTAGGTTCAATAAAATAAGGCACCAGTTGAACAATGGGGTCAATGTAATCGCATTAGCCCCTTAACCGAAACTGCTGGCCTTGTATCAAAATTATTATTATTATTATTATTATTATCATTGAGTGAGAGAGCAGTGCATGCTATCAAAGTGAGACTGGGGAAAAATATACGAAGCCCAGTATACCCAACATGACTACTCGTCTGAAAAGGCTACACCAGGCACATGCTTCATTTCTTCTGCCTCTTTACATTCTGACTTCCAATTTCAGTGAGATTGCCATCATTCAAGGTTACCTTTCATCCTTCGAGGTCACTAAATTAAGTACCAGTTGAGTACTGGTGTTGATGTACTCAACTTCCCTACCCATTGACATTGTTCGCCTTGTGCCTATAATAGAAAGGATTATTATTATTATTATTAGTAGTAGTAGTAGTAGTAGTAGTAGTAGTAGTAGTAGTAGTTATCTTCATTATTCTTTTTTCCCCGCTTTTTGCTACCTTCAAATTTGAGTTATCAAGTAAGATGGCAGATTTCTGGATGGAATCTTAGGTACAGAGCCACTTTCCAACAACACACCGTAACCATAATATAGAGCATCAGTTGCATTTAAGGCTTAATTAAGGTTTGGTTCCATTCACCCCTGTCAACTCTCATAGATGGCTGAGTCCTTCTGGTTTTTATTTAATGGTTTGTTTGTTTATCTTAATCATGTCGTTGATTCTGTGTCTTGTTTGTAATTATTCTGTTTGAAAAATATGTCAAAAATCATTAGTTTAGGAATGTCATAAGTTATTTTGTTATAAAATATGTGTGTGCATATATATATAGAGAGAGACACACACACACACATACATACATATATCCATTGTCTGTATATATGTATAAATGTTGATGCATATATATGTTCATATGTACATATGTGAGTTTTTTTCTGTGTATATTTATTTGTGTATAGTTGTGTGTGTATATATGTATATATGCATGGGCGTGTGTTTATACATATGTATATAAAAAAAAAAACATTGATAAGCTATATCTTCAAAGTTAGATTTTAAACAATATTCAAAATGACATCATCAATATTTTGTCATGCTGTAAGCTAATTTTTATATAAAATGAAAATTATTGAAATTGAATATATTGTAATTTCATAATTGGAAACAGGTTATTTTTTCCTTTGTTATTTTCACTCAATTTAGTACAATACAGTTTTATTTTCTTTTACTGTGTTTTGCTGAAATTAATTTAGCCAAACACATATAATAACACTTGTAGCCAAATAAGCAGCTGGGAACCAACAAGTATTGATAAATATGTATAGAAGATGGGAGTAGCAAGGATGTAAAATATGCAGTGTCATTGTTTATAGTTTATATATCATCATTAGGATGTCTGTGGCCCTTAACAAGCTCAATTTATGTTCCCTTAAAATTTGAAATTTCTATAATGTATGTAACATTCAAAGCCTGAGTAAGTAGCTGAGACAAATAGTCACCAACACATTGGACAAGGGTTGGTATAGATGTAGAATGTGTAAGGTCAATGCTTGATACACAGTGTCTGCACTTGTGTTTCTGGGGTTCAGTGGAAGCTTAATTTTGGTGCCCTCAGGATTATAGTATCTATAACATGTACTGCCTGAGTAAGCATCTGGAAATATGTATTGAAAGTATTGACAAATATGTATAACACACAAGGTAGCATGGATGTAGAATATTTAATGCCATCGGTTGATACGTAGGGTCCTCACAAGGTTTGGGGGAGAGGTCCAGAGCAGACTTATACTCAGTTCTAGAATTATGATACCTATAATATTTGGCAAGGAAAACTACAAATGTCAGAATAACGTATAAATTACATTACACAAGTTAAACAGAAGAGTTCAAACATTGTATGGTCATCATCATCATCATACTTTAACGTCCGTTTTCCATGCTGGCATGGCTTGGCCGGGTTGATGGCTATCATGAGCATCATCATACTTTAACGTCCATTTTCCATGCCAGCATGGGCTGGACGGTTTGACCAGGGCTGCACCAGGCTCCAGTTTGATTCGGATTGGTTTCTGTGGTTGTATGCCCTTCCTAATGCCAATCATTTTTCAGTGTACACTGGGTGCTTTTAGCATGCCACAGACATGAGTGCTTTTATGTGGCATCAGTACAGGGCTTCTGCTGTGGAGGACAGGCCTCCTTGAGTACAGTAAGACACCAGGTATCTCGGTCCAGGTCTTTTCATGAATATAACTCAGAGGGAGAGAGACAGGCAGACTGACACACAGAGAAAGAAAGACAGAAAGATTGTCTACATTACTCACAGTGATTTCAACACATTTTCAAATAATGAGTTGAAGATGGATGGATGAGAAAAATTCTGATGATTGCCATTGGACTCCTGCAGATGTAAAAAAATTTTCTCTTTTATAGAAAAGATTACTAACAACAGAATAATAGATCTTATCTATTATCTTTTAGCTTTTATTTGTTTTTGCCATTCGACTGTGGCCTTGCTGGGGCACTTTCCCCCTCGAAGAGTTTATTTAAAACAAATCTACTATAATATTTATTTTTTAAAGTCTGGCACTCATTCTACCAATCTCTTTTGCTGAAACACTGAGTTACGGGGGCATAAATAAACTAACAATGGTTGTCTCTTAAGCAATGGCAGGGAACACACATATGATGGGTTTCCATGCAGTTTCTGTCTACCAACTCTATTTACAAGGCATTGGTTGATCCGGGGCTTTTGTAGAAGTCACTTGCCCAAAGTGTCGCATGGTGGAGCCGAATCCGAAAATATGTGGTTGCAGAGCGAGCTTCGTAACCATATGGCCATGATACTGAATAAAAACACACAGCATTCTAACAAAGCTATATATTTTTGTTCTTGACTTTAGACCTGCAAATGTTATCATAATAATTTCTAAATAACTTGTCCCCTTTTCCAATGGTGTGTTAACTTTGTAGAATACTTGATTCATAAGATTATCTCCTTTTCTCACATGGACCTGGTATTAATTGTCATTTAGTATTTATGACACATCCTCTAGAAGTGGAGATAATTTAAATAAATCAAGAATTTATGTTACTCAGTATTTTTTATAATTATAGTTGTCCATATTGTTCAAATACATTCCACAGGCTTTTCTGAGTTGTTTCACTTAGCTCATGTTCGTTTGAATTATGGAAACTAAAGGGTAAAGACCCCTTTCAGTCATGAATGGCTATGGGATTGCTTTCAGAAAGTTCCCCTTCGAGGCACAAGTCCGGGCAAGCTTGTTTATGGCAAACCAGTTTCCCCTCTGACACCACCAATATTATCCAAGAGAAAGGCAAAAGCCAATACAGCCTGGCACAACTGAATGAACTGGAGCAACATGACATAAAGTGTCTTGCTCAAGAACACAGCACAGCCCGGTCCAGGAATCGAACTTACTACCCCATGATAGTGAGCCCAACTCTTTAACCACTGAGCCATGCGCCTTCAATATAGAAATTACTCTGGCTATAATTACTTTCTCTTTTTGTATAAGTTTAAATCCTTTAACAACTGGACAATTGTTGTGCTGATAAGGCTTATTGCTGCAGAAACGTGAGTCCACATCTTTCGTCTTGTCTCCAGACAATAGGCCTATCTTTTTATTTAATGGTTTGCTACCTTTGAAAAATTCATAATTCTTGAGATCATATCCTCTTCTCCTATGGATTTGTCTTAATTGCCATTTGGTAATTATGACACATCATCTAGAAGCTAAAATAATTGTAATAAATCATAAATTTCTGTTGTATGGTCACCATATATATATATATATATATATATATATATATATATATATATATATATATATATATATATGTATTTGTCTATGTTGTTCATAGACATGCCTCTGGCCACGCTTGAATTATTTCTCTTAGCTCATTTTTATAAAATCGAGTGTATGCACTCGCGTGTGCAAACAATATTATTTTCTGCTGACAGAATTGTCGAAGAATTTAATCTACGTTGTCTTATCAACGAACAGGAATATGTCTTATAAGCTTTAGTTTTCTACAGCTTTCCTCTTCTGTGACTCTAGTAAACATATGACGTGTCACTATCTCACTTGCGGCTGATACCCCAGCTGTTTAGCCAACTTAACCCGGCTTTCAACTGACCCTGTTGATTTGTAGCAGTAGCAGCAGCAGTTGTTGTTGTTTAGGTTCTGGACACTCCTAGCCGAGAATGAAAATCATCAAGGACAATCTAAACGTGACTATACTGTCTTTCATCTAGACATTTTACGTGTCTAGAACTTTATCTAAATGTGACCGTCATTCACTTTTGAAGACGCTAGGGCGTAATGCGTAGTAGATTTGACTGCTCTTTTTAACAAATTCGACGATCAATTAAAGTCTCCATATTTTCGCTGGTCAGAACGTGAGAGACTTGGGAAAAGGTAATTAGTACTTTCAGATGAGACTGAGAAGAATGTTTGGTCGTCTTGAAATATATGTTGACACTTCATCAATACAAATGGACAGAATATTTAAGTAGACAGCTATCATTTTCAATATAGTGAATCAATACATTTTAATTAATTAAAATAACATCTGCACTGACGAGAAAAGGGGAAAAAAAAATCTCATTAGCTTAATGACTAATTTTTTTTGCAAGAATGTAAGGGAGACAATCCACGAATTTAACTCAATGAGCTCTGACTGTATTGTAGACTTGTCGTTTGACAATTGGTTATTTGTGATGATGATGATGATGATGGTTATTTGTGATGATGATGATGATGATTGGTTCCCTGTCTGCCTTAATAAAGCAACACCAAGATTAAAGCCATGCCATCCGTAACCACTCCGTTTTTATTCTTGCGTGTAAAAAGAAAAACAATCAGTCATGACGGTATTGTCTAATGTGTCCTTTTCTACGACGGTGGGGGTAGGTGTGATGTGAAGGAGATTTTGTGACTATGTGTTGCACGTGGAAAGATTGCGTAGAAGCTTCCAGATGTGGATAAGTAGATGTTTTTTTTTTTTCGAACTACAAGGTTTGCTTGGAACTTGTGTTTATCGCTGACTTCACTCACTTTAAGAATCATTGCACCAGTCTATCTGACACAGCTTGCTTCGTTCGTGGAAAGAAACTAATTTTAGCGTGAGGCAAAGCAATGAATCACCTGTAAATTTCATATAATGTTGCTAGTTTATCTGCAATGCCTCCCGTGGAAGCCTCTGCATCGTGACTCTTCTTCCTAGAAAGTGCAGTTAATTTCTCTCACTTCAAACCTTACCATTTTTTGTTAATTACACTCCGTTCCCCTCCTAACGTTTTCCTTTTGTTCTTTTTTTTTATTTCTTGTTCTTCATTTATATGTAAGACTGGTTATTCTTCATACTTTCTACAGAAACTATTTCCTGACGATGTGATTCTTATATCTTGCCGCAACGAAGATGATTAACGATAGATAATTGAGAAACCTACTACACAGTTAATTAAATTGAGGAAGAACTATTATAATTAGGGCAGTTTTTCAAACACAAAATGCTTCAATCAAACAGCATTACATCCGTAGTAAATGGAGAAAAACGATGAAACACAGTAATGCCTATACATATAGATATAGAAATATCTAGGAAATAGTTCTAAAAACTTAGGTTTAATTATATAAACATAACACTTTCTGAAAAAATATTTTACCACTTTTTGCTTCGTTCCTTATCCCTACCTTAATAAAGAAAAGAATAACCGTTAATGATAATTCTTTTCAAGAAATACGCATGAAATAACTCCAGAAGCTAAATTGATTATGCACTGAATGTAGGTTTGCTTTGGTTAGTATTGTCGATTGTTAATCTGACTTTATCGCAAATTTATGGTTATTGATTGTGTGCTAGGAAGTGAACCATTCAGAGACCAATACTGAATGCCTACGTATGCGACATGGCTATATTGTTAGTGTCACATTGATTGAGCATTCATTTTTTCGGACAGAACTCACACCCTATTAGCTCGGCATTTTACTCCAATAGCAATGTAACCCCTACCCTTCCCGCAGCAAGGCAATGCACTGAGGGCAATAGTAATGTTTCTGTTGACTGGCACTACTCCGTTGGTTGCGACGACGAGGGTTCCAGTTGATCCAGTCAACAGAGTAGCCTGCTCGTGATATCAACGTTCACGTGACTGAGCACTCCACAGACACGCGTACTCTTAACATAGTTCTCAGGGAGATTTAGCGTGACACAAAATGTGACAAGGCTGGCCCTTTGAAATACAGGTACTAGTAGTTTTTGGCAGTTGAGTGGACTGCAGCAACGTGAAATAAAGTGTCTTGTCCAAGGTCACAACGCACCATCGAGAACTGAACCTACGACCTTTCACTCTTAAGCCGACTACCCTAACCACTAAGCCACGCGCCTTCACAAGCATGCATAAAAGAGTACTAGGATCTCAGACACGTAGGGCCTCCGGCAGCTGATCAATGTGCCCGTGTTTTAAAACAGCAGCAGTGCATTGATCTTAGTTTCATCTGCAATTTTGTAAATGATCAACATTTGAGATATTTAACCATCGTAAAAGCATCGAAGGGAACCGCTTTCTATAGATCACACGACCGGGATTAGAGAGTCTTAGAAACACTGTATCTGAAATAAAGATGTGATGGTCGTAGCTGAAGCATCTCTGTTCATTAGGTCTGCTCGAGCAGGCTCTAACCTACTACATTACTGTATAGCGACTTTAATATTCTCTTTGTATGTCTAATTAATTAACGGTACCATCGTCGTCATCATCATCGCTATCGTCGTCGTCGTCAACATAATCATCATCCTCACTATCATCACCATCATTGTCTTCGCCATCAACAGCATTATCAATGCCACCATTTCACTTGTCGTCTTCATCGTCATCGTCATTGTCGTAATAATAATATGTTAACCTATAATCATATAAAAGTACTTCCTCACATAAACTTTGTTTGCTCTTTGACATAATTACACAATACACCTATGATATAACCCGATATATGTGAACGTTAACATAATTAAAAGTCCAGCTGTGAAGATTGGGTTTTAATTAAATTTTAAGTAAATGTGAGCACGTAATCCGGAAGTGACCTGTCACGATGTTCGAATTTTCTTGTATTGACATTTCTCACCGTGAGTTGACGATCGTTTTGATAAATCATGTAATTTACAGGATGCAGAGTGATAAGAGACTAACACAAGCTATGTGTACCAGGCGAGCCTAAGAGACAGAGCCTCTGTTTGGTAAATTTACCTGCTAACATTATCAACCAAATTTCTTTTGAATCACACTCGAACGTCTCTTAAAAATACACACGTAGGATTATATTGTTTGGAGATCAACTACTGCTTTCTGTAGTGGTTCTCTTTTGAGGTTTTTGATATTGTATTTTACGTATAAAATATCTCATATTTCTATGGAAATATTAACCTGTATATAAGAAATTTCTCTCTCTTGTCACTCTATTACTGTATTATTAACGATCTACGACGAAAAAGTAAATGAATGTATGTTAAAGTAAATTATTTTCTTTCTATAATATATATCTAGCATCGTAAAATGTTTACTTTAGAGAAATTTATTTGCATTGGGTAATGCTATGCTGACGATTTCATAAAAAGATGATATGACATTATGCATGGTTACTTACGACTGGGAATTTTAAGATTTTTATTCTATATAAGAAAAAAGAAATATTAAATATGTTTAATCTGTACTCCTTCATAACTCTTCGATTCAAAATTCATTCTTCCAATCTTGCCCGATTTGATCTAGAAGCGATTGTCTCCTTTACGATAGCTGACCGCCAGGGCATGTCACGTGCATCTCATACCTTCACCCATGATTCCATCACTGGCAATACTTACGTAAGCAGAAAAATTGAACAAATCACGAAACAAAAGCTGATCTAAAAAAAAAAAAATCAACTCCTCAGTGACCCACCAATACATTAAATTTGAATGCCTTTTCATAAAGGTTCGATGTCCACCGAGAACTCCTTCCTAAGTAACTCACTTGTAGGTCACTGCCATGAATGGCAATGCTTAATTTTTTTAATCCTTTCTCTTTTACTTGTGTCATTCATTGGATTGGGTCATTCTAGGGCACCGGCTTGCAATATCTAGCTAAACAAATCAATCCCAAAACTTATTTTTGAAAATATTGTACGCATTCTGTCGGTTTCTTTTTTCCAAACCTGTGTTAAGAGGACGTAAACAAACCAACACCAGTTGTCAAGTGATGGTTGGCGGACACACACAAAATGCACGTGCACACATTATATATATATATATATATGTGTGTGTGTGTGTGTGTGTACACGATAAGATTGTACACTGTCTTCGTTTTTCCATATTTACTTACAAGGCATTGGTCAGTCCACGGCTATAGTAGAACAATAGAAAGCACTTGCCGGAAACTATGTGGCAAAGTGAAGTTCTTAACACCACGTGTTTATTTTTTTGACGCTACAAGGCCTCTTCCCACGAACGCGTCGCTAGTCCGTCGCATAATTAATTCCCAAGTTCCATTGGTTGTTATTTTCGACTGAATATACTGAAGTAATATGATATAAAATGCCTTACCCAAGCACTCAGAGCATCGCCTAGTCCGAGAATCGAATCCACGATCTAACGATTGTGAACCCAAAGACCTTAATCACTTGAGCACTCAACTTCATAAGTACACTATACTTTAAATAAATATAGTGATGTTCATGGCCAGAACACTGTTGTTTGTAGGTTGCTTCATCAAGTTAGACATGAGGTAAAACAACAACAGCATTTACGTGTATTTACTTACTTACTCAATGAAACAAGTAGAATAACTTTTGATTAATCAAGACTGTATAATTGCATAGAGGAAAGATAACATTGTAAAATAACATTTAACAATGACAAGTGTAACAAGAATTCCCAAAGAAAGAAAAAATGTATATTAATTAGCGTACTGGAACTTCTATGAATTAGAACTAGAAATATGTAATGTTTAGGAACACGAGGATGACCGACTTTTCGCAAACCAGTATTTTCCATGTTTGTTTACATAGCTCTTTAGCATTTAAACTAGTCATATCTATCTTATATTCAAAGCGACCAGATCCGGCCTTACACGCCTACCTTACAATGTCATTCTAAAAACAAATCATAAAAATCTCAAAGCTATGAGGTAATGTATAATTAATTCAAGATATTGTGCTTAAATAAGCATTACATTTATACGAAGAACACTGGTGTCTGTTGCGATTTTTGATAAACAAAAATTTTATTCTTTTCGTGCGCAAAAGCAAATGTTGTTACTACGAACGACAAAAGTTCGAAAAAGTTTTGAATGTTATTGCTCATTGTGTAGTTGTAGCAGTAGATAAAGTGTGGTTAGCTGCTAGCGGTACTACTGACTTCAAATGGCATTCATCCTCCGACTGTTCATTGCCTTTGTCTTGTCTGCTGCTGTTTGCCATCTCCTACAGTGTCTGCCAATACTCTCTGCTGCATCCCAACGCTCTCTGTCATGTAGTCACGGTGTGTCGAATTTATAGTGATTGATAGGCTCAGAAAGAAGCGCGCCAAAAGATGAAATCGCCACTGGAGCCTATTTCATGCGAAGTTGTGATTGGTCAGAGTTGGTTGATAAGTGGGTAATATTCTAGCGACTCGCGACATCGAGTAATTGCTGAATACTCCCATTAGACATTTGAGATAGGAATCTGAATGTTAAAGGGTTAAAGATCACGAGCAGTCATATATTTCGATAACGAGGATGATGTACCTGATGAACGCACTGTCGACTGAACTAATGACAGGCAGCATTAACTGTGTAGTAGCACCAAGGTTGCTGTCTTCTTTTAAGACTTGGTACACTAGAAAAATTACACGAAATCACATCATAGACACACATACCAACATCAGTGGGGGTGTAATAGATAGCCAAAGGTTTGTATCTGACGTATATATTTCTCACGATAGCACTCTAAATAACATAATATAATGTTTAGAGTTACGACATTTTGTCGACATGAAAAATGTTAGATAACGGAATTTAAACCTCTGAAAAATAAAATCCACATATCACAACATTTTATGCAAAATATATATATATTTATTTCTTTTCTATTTTTCTTTTAACTTCTATGACATTTCTAAGTAACTTTTATGACATTTTCATATAAATAACTTTTATGTGTGTGTGTGTGTTTTGTTTTCGCCAGTTGTGACACACGAAAAGATTTTTAGTAATGGAACGAAAATATTAAACACACAAAAAATAATAACTGTAGCAGCAACAGTACTGGTAGTATTTAAATCCAAAGATATCTCTTGATGATTGTGCTGGTATTTGATTATGGTAAATTATGTTGCTGTTATTATTATTAGCAGTAGTAGTAGCGGAAGCAGCGGGAGTAAGAGCAGTAGAATTGATGACATGAGGGACGTGCTACCTCCCACTGAATTTGTGAAAAGATGGGTAGCTGTGGAAAAAAAATGTTTAGTATGAATTTAGGAGCATTACTCTAAGCATATACCTGTAGATTGGAGATCATTTTGCAAAGGGCCCGTACCTTTGATGGTCAGAGCAGTCGTGGATATGTAGGGATTCTAGATTGACCCTAGTTGAAGTTTCTCCTGTACCAGGAGGACTGAATCATTCATGTTATCACATATTTTATATACTAGGTGCACTCTTATCTCACTTCACCGCCTTTTCTATTTCCTTCACCTAAGATCCCACGCAAATTGTTCACTGTACTTGTGATGTCTCCCTCATCGATGACCTTGTGGCTGATAAAAGAAATAACGATTATTATTATCATGATTATTAAGGCGACGAACTGGCAGAATCGTTAGCACACCGGGTGAAATGCTTAGCGGATTTACGTCTGTATTCACGTTCTGAGTTCAAATTCTGCCGAGGTCAATTTTTATCTTTCATCCTTTCGGGGTCGATAAAATAAGAACCAGTTAAATGTAATCGACTTACCCTCTCTCTCACAGTTTTTGGCCTTGTGCCAAAATTTGAAATCATTATTACTATAAATACACCTTATTGCCGTTATGGTCTTGCAGAGAAAGCCCCACCCCCAATAAAATAAAGTACTAGAACGTGTAGAATGCAATTTTCATATAGATTAGAGACTATATATATTAGAGAATATATATATTAGAGACTATATATATATATATATATCTCAGCTTTTTTTTGTTATTGCCTAATATTTATGGTTTTGTACCAGAGTTAGAAATCATTATCCTTGTTGTTATTTTTTCGCTGCTGATAGTATTTTTCTTCAAAGATTACTGTTTATTACATACACACACACATACATACATATAAGCATAAATCATAAATATTTCATATATATATATATATATATATATATATATATATATATATATATATATATACGTGTGTGTATGTGGTGTGTATGACTTTATATGTATAACACATATATGTTTATATGTTATAACAAACGAGTATCCTTGAAGTAAATACTAACAACAACCATGGTAATAATAGTAACGATTCCTAACACTGTTTGAAAACCATAAATAAGAAACACAACAACAGCAGCAGCAACAGGACTGAGAATCACAATTTAGGAGCATTAATCCCGAAACATCAACCAAAAAAAAAATATATATATTAATCCACTTCCTCCCTCAAAACATGAAAACACACGCACCTATACACACACTCACGCATGCACACATAGACTTACTCACACGCAGAAGGTAAGGAAAAAAAATCTAAAAGAATTATTGTTTAAAATATAGATAAGAAACTCTCTTCTCTTGAATTCTTCTGCTGCTCACAAACTAATTCTTATTCGCTAGAGAAATTGGTAAAATTCGGAGACAGCAATTTTTCATTTTCCTAGAAACAGCACGTTTGTGTGTATGTGGTTTATGTAATTGGGGAAGCCAAAGGAGTGTTTGCAGATGCATTGGAATACGATTGGCTGTGATGATGGAGGATGTGGCAGGGAATTGATTTAGCGTTAGCAGCGAGTGAAACAAATAAGAGCAGAAGTGATAAAAACTTAACACATTTTGTTTTCCAAAATAATAATAAAAATAATAATGATGATGATGATGTTGATGAAAAAGAATGAAAAAGAAACATGTATTTTTCCTTACAGCTTTACAAGAGGAATTGCTCAGAGGCATACGTATGTTAGTTTGTGCATGTGTTTGTTTTGATTTATTCTTGCAGCTCTTACTTTTCCAATATATGACTCTTGTTGTTGGTGGTGACGACGACGACGATGATGATGATAATGAACGATAGTGATGATGATGATGATGAGGAAGTGGATGATAATGATTTATTTTACTTTCTTAATCTACAATTCAGAAAGATTGTACAAGGTTAAATATATCACGTTGCATTTTCAAGACCCTGTAGGGCAAACGTTGTGGTGTTGTGAACCCTATGCTGTATGTTCCTTTTAGCTCGAATATTATTATTATTATTATTATTATTGCTGTTGTTATAAAGAAGGCAACGAGCTAGCAGTATCGTTAGCACGCTGGACGAAATGCTTAGTGGTATTTCGCCATCGCTACGTTCTGAGTTCAAATTCCATCGAGGTCGACTTGTAGAATGTAATTTGCATATAGATTAGAGACAATATATATATATATATATATATATATATATATATATATATGTGTGTGTGTGTGTGTGTGTGTGTGTGTGTAGTGGTATGAGTTTATGCTTTTCATCCTTTCGGGGTCGATAAATTAAGTACCAGTGAAACATTGGGGTCGACGTAATTGACTTATCCCTCACTCCCAAATTTCAGGCCTTATGCCACTAGTAGAAAGGGTTATTATTATTATTGTTGTTGTTGTTGTTGCTGTCATTAATAATCATAATAAAAGCCGTGAGCTATAAAAATCGTTAGAAAACTGTTTTGCTGTATTTCTTTTGGCTCTTTATTTTCTGAGTTCAAATCCCTACAAAGGCAACATTGTTTTCCATTCGTCCAGGGTCGATAAGATAAGGAACCAGAGTCGTGGCTTTGATTAAATCCTTTCTCACAAAACTGCAGACTTTGTCAGCGTAACAATGATGATAATGATAAAGGCAGTGTCTCCATGGCTTCTGAGCTTAACTCTTTGGAAGTGTTATCATGTACATGTTTTTTCTCGGTATAAAAGATAGTCTGTAGCATATATTCTGCATGTCATTTGCTTGACCTAAGCCAGTTGAGCATGTCACTTAGTAGCTAACGATATGTGCATCTCTGATCATGAGCAGGAGTAGCAGGGGAGCATCATAGCTATGTGTTGAGGTGAATTCTTTAAGGATTGAATAATTCACCTTTGGAAACGTCAGTGTTTCGTTCACCATCCTTAAACAATACTTATTCAGAGACCTTTTTGGGCGGAATAAGCTACTCGACCTGAAGAAAGTTCTAACTGGGTGTCACCTACAAGGTCATGCACTGTTTATCTTGATATGAGATCACCATGTCGCACACATATGGTTGTGACGCGTGTGCCTGGTGTACCCTTATTAGATGGGTGTACTAGGTTTCATATATTTGCACCCCAGCGTCATTTTTATTGCATGCGCTCCTCTCTCAGTCAGTCAATGGATAATAATAATAATAATAAGTATAAAGATGGGCTACAGCAAATACTCTTCTCAATACCACAAATTTGCTTGTCAGTTGTTTGACCTTAACCAGTTAAGCACGTCCCCCTAGTTGCTGACGATATGTGAATCTCTGATCACGAGCAGAAGTAGTAAGGAGCATCTTAACCATGTTTTGGGATGAATTCTTCGGGGTTTGGATAATTCACCTTTGAAAACATGGGTGCTTCGTTCAACACTCTTAACTCTTATTCAAGGACCTTTTGAGCGGGATAAGCTACTCTACCTGAAGAAAATTCTAACTGGGCTCCACCTGCAAAGTCATGCGCTGTTTATCTTGATATGAAATCACCATGTCACTTTTATATGGCTGTGATGCATGTGCCTGGTGTACTTTTATCAGACATAATCATGATGGGTATACTGGGCTTCTTATATTTTACCCCAATGTCATTTTGATGGCATCCACTGTTCTCTCACTCAATGATAATTCTAATAATAATCCTTTCTACTAAAAGCACAAGGCTTGAAAATTTTGGGGTGGAGACTAGTCGATTACACCGACCCCAGTGTTACACTGCTACTCAATTTACCGACCCCGAAAGGATGAAAGGGAAAGTAGACCACGGCGGAATTTGAATCCAGAACGTAGCGACGGACGAAATACCGCTAAGCATTTCGTCCAGCGTGCTAACGATTCTGCCAGTTTGCCGCCTTATTAATAAGAGTAACAATGATAATCGTCTCTGCTGGAGGCAAAAGGCCTGAAATTGTGGGGCAGGGTGATAGTCGACTACATCGACCTCAGTGTTTCAGTTTATCAACCCCGAAAGGGTGGAAGGCAAAGCCGACCTCGGCGGAATTTGAACTCATGACGTAGCGGCAGATGAAATACCGCAGCGTGCGAATAAACACACAAGATTGTTCATTTACAAAATCAAATACAGCTGTGGGAAAAAATTTTTTTCATAGAAGTTTATCGTCCTCACAGAGACAATGCTCTTGTCAATACGTGTGACAGTTAACACAACCTTTTGCACTGCTGACAGGGATGGTTAGCCAGACATTATTCTCAAATAATTTTCGCCCCCCCCCCTTTTTTTATCATTCCTAGTTCTCTTACAACCACTGGTATTGTAAATGTCTTGAGATGCTATATTAATTGGATTTCAATGAGCAAATCTTTATATTTTCTGAATTTGTCAAAAGTCTTTTGCCGAAATATGTTCACAAGGAATACTCATGTCAATCGATAAACAGATGTAATTATTTTGGCCTTTTACAACAATATCCAGTTCATTAGCTTTGACACTTTTGTCTGTGTGTACAGGAAAGTCCCAAAGAATCTTTACTAGGACGGTATACTCTTTAGTGTCGGATAAGATGCTTTGCAGTATTTCTTCCGACTCTTTACCTTATAACTTCAAATCCTGCCGAGGTCAACTTTGCCTTTCATCCCACCGAATTCGATGAAAATACACTAGTCAAGTACTGGGGTAGATGGTATCGATTAAACCCCCTCCCTAAAAGTTTCATTTTGTGTTTAAATTAATATTCACTTTTGGATCAAATTCCACCGACCTTCGCCTTTCTTCCTTTAGGTGTTGATAAAAGAAGTACCAGTTGTGTACTGGGTTCGATGTAATCGATTAGCTTCTTCCCACACAATATCAGGCTGTGTGTCTTTAGAATGATGAGCTTAATGGCATTTACTTTATAATAAAAAGGTTTATCATTATTATTATTCGATGAAAACTCTCAGCTTATGTTCCTGGGTATGATAGAAAGTGTCAGCTGTCTACAGCCAGCAGACTATGGTGACATTTGTTTACTAGTTATGCTTCAAGGACCCTGCAAAACATTCTTGCAGTTCCAAGCAATGCTGATTTTTGTAGGTGTTCTGTCCTTACATTTGTACCAATCTTTTTGAGTCATGTTAGTAGTTGAGTGTTGGTACTTCAAAGTGCACCAGTTACTGTTGGTATCACGTCGACTCTCATCATTCACCACAGTTTTCGTATTTCCCACTTCAAATTGTCGTAGTTGCTCAGTTTTTCCTTTCTCTTTGATCTTGCTGTCACCTGGACGTGCTATGTCGATTAAAATGCATGTTCTTTCTTTCTTATTCACCACAACAATGTCCGGTTTCCGATGTATAGTCAGATGACCACACTGAATTATTGCATCCCAAAGGATTTTGCAAAATTCATTCTCGGTGACTCTTGGGGTTTGCTTTTTGTAGGCCGTAACTTCCCTATGGATCATTCTCCCAATGGATCATTCTCGTCAATTTGCTAACGACATGCCTATTATTATTATTATTATTAGCACGCTGGCAAAATGCTTAGTGGCATTTCGTCAATCTTTACGTTCTGAATTCATATTCCACCGAGGTCGAGTTTGCCCTTCATCCTTACATAAAATAAGTATCACTGAAACACTGGGATCGATGTAATCGATTAGTCCCCTCCCCGAAAATTTCAGGCCTTGTGCCTTTAGTAGAAAGCATTATTATTATTATTATTATTATTATTATTATTATTATTATTATTATTATTAGCGCGCCGGACGAAATGCTTAGCGGTATTTCGCTCGACCCTACTTTCTGAGTTCAAATTCTGCCAAGGTCGACTTTGCCTTTCATCCTCTCGGTGTCGATAAAATAAGTACCAGTTGAACATTGGGGTCGATGTAATCGACTCATTTCCTCTCCTAAAATTGCTGCCTTGTGGCAAAATTTGAGACCATTATTATTAATAGTATTAGCAGTGGTAGTGGTCGACAAAATAGTATCGCAAGTAACTAGTCAACAACCCACCTACTCTTATGGCGATATTTGTTTTGTTATGCCAGCATGATAGTACGACTACGATGTACAGTTTCGATTATTTATGTTTTTGGTTGAGAACTGCCAACACTAATTACTTTTAATATCAGATCGATGACTTATGTTTGTTTTATCTATTATAATTTACATTAATTGTTATCACATCGAACACCGCTGATAGACAACCCGTCGTTTTCTTTTGGCTGAGAAAGGCAGACAAAATATTCCTTTGTCTGGTAGCTGCAGCGAAAGTGGTTGTGTTGCAGACGATGTTAAAAGAAATGAAAATTGATTTATTCCTCTTCGGCCATGTCCTCATCAACTATTTTCAATTTCACTTGGAAAGAAATATGGGACTAGGGTCAGTGTCGCCTGAAGGCATAGGCACACGGGGCAGTTACCCGGGGGTCCAACAGGTTCAGGAACCAGATTCTGATCTATGTATACCGTGGCTAACTGTCAATAAATAATGTAGGCCCCAGTGCACTGATTTTCCCAGGGGCTTATAATGCTGCTGAGACGACCCTGGGTAGATTGAGCATTGCAGTGCTCTCCACCCCATTTCACCCAGAAAATTCTTTGAACAGTGGAGGAGAGTAGCAAATTTTCGCACGTGTAAATAAGCCTACTCTGAGCATATGTCTGCAGGTAGGGCAAATGCTGAATGAGGGCGCCAACTTCGTGATCAGAGTTATAGCAATTTACTGGTATTTTATTTTAATGACGCCAGAGGGATGAAAAGGAAAGCATTTATCTCATCATCATCATCATCGTCATGATTATTATTATTATTATTATTATTATTATTATTATTATTGGTGGCTGTGGCGAAAGAATTTGTTTGGTGGACAAGGCTGAAAGGCATGAGGACAAATACATTCCTCTTTGGTAGAGCTCTCGTTGACGTCTTCAAGTTTCACTTGAAAAGGAAATTGTGAGTGGAGAGAGAAGCGCTGTCCTCGAGTGAGTTTATTAAAAGGTGAATGAAAGTTGCGAAAATGGCAAGAGTGGGTGATACCTCTCTAAGTGTAGACCTGTGAGTCGGAGAGAAGAAATTGGAGAGGGTACTTGCTCTTGGGGTTTCAGGGAAATCTCGGACAGTGGGGTTCCTCGATTATCCTTAGAGGCCTTCCTGTATCAGGAGGGCCACATTTCTATCATCCTCTCCGCCACTTTTTTTAACGTTTGTATGCTATGCATATGTCTCTTCTTTTTCAATGTATACCGTGTATACTTTTTTTATCATTTCATCACATGTAAACCCCCACGCGTTATGTCTGTCTTTCCATTGTCCCCCTCATCCTTCGCCCTTGTAGCAAATAAATGAAATATTATTATTATTATCATTATCATTACTACTGAAGGCGGAAAGCTGGCACAATCGTTAGCACGCCTGTTAAAATGCTTAACGGCATTTCGTCCGTCTTTACGTTCTGAGTTCAAATTCCGCCGAGGTCGACTTTGCCGTTCATCGATTCGAAGTCGATAAATTAAGTAACAGTGAAACACTGGGGTCGATATAATCGACTAGTCCCCTCTCCCCAAATTTCAAGCCTCGTGCGTCTAGTAAAAAGGATTATTATTATTATTATTAATATTAATAATAATAATGATAATCATTTCCTTATTTGCCGTCAGGGCGACTGAGAAGACATTAATAATAATAATAACGATAATCATAATCATGAAAGAAATGTCGCATTAGTTGCGTTGCATTTTAATAGTTATCAGGAAAGAACTAATTGTGGCTTCAAGACATTGAGATGTTTTGTACAGCTAGTCTTCAAAATTACTAAAGGTCAAAGTGAGTAACTACCGACCATTTTTTCTTTCTATTTTTCGACATCTCCTTTTCTTTTACTCTCTGTCACAGACATACATACACACACACACACACACGCACGTCTAGAAAGTAAAGATACAGCATGAAAAAGAATAACAAAATGGCCGACAAATCGATCACTAAGAAATGAAGTGGATATGACGTCTATATGTAAAAATAAATTTTAAAAGACGACGAATAGTCATCTGCTAGGATTGGTGTTTGAATTATATTCATATATACATTTTACATATACATACACACGCGTGTGTGAACGCATGATGTGCATACGCATACCCATATATATGCATGTTTGTGTGATTGCATACATTTTTATTAATGTACACACACTCACACAAATGTTTATGTGCACACATGTGTACCGAAATGTATAATATATATATATATAAATATATATATATATATATATATATATGCATGTGAAGCCTAATTCTTCATATGTTATATATACGTGCGTGTGTGTGCGCGTTAATGTCGAAGTTCATAGATTTCTTAGATTAGAGAGGTGAAAAAGGCAAGGAAAGGAATGAGAGTGTAAATAAAAGATATTTCACTTGACGTACTCTTAAGATGTCGACTTCAGTGCCAAGCTAACAAGGCTGTTTGTCTGGATATGCTGGAAATGTATTTTGTGCTAATAATTGGATAAAGAAGCCACACTTGAACACCCATACTCTCTGTCTTTCTCTCTCGCTTTCTACTCTCTTTTTCTCTGCTTTTCCGTGTCTTATTTTCTTTGGCTTTTCTAAGTTCTCTGTTACCTAGTGGAATACACATTCGCCAACATTTATATTACATGGATAAGCCGCTAGGTGAGACACAAGCAAGCAACTTCAATGTAATATCGTAATTCTTGTATGGACAGTAAAGAAGGTTATATCAACTTTTCGGGCAATAGTCCTTCGTCAAAGCTACACGCTGATAGGGAGTAGTGGGACCAAGATGTTTTACTTTAGCACAGGTGAGTGAACAACGGCAAGAGTTATAAAAATAATAGGCATGGATGGAAAAATGAAGTATGTAGTAAAATTGGTTCACGTCCGTGCGACATGCCTAAGGGATGAAATGAAGTGTGTGAGAAGAGTTCGTCTATGCATGTGTGTAAATCTTAGTAAAACTAGAGTTCGGTGTATGAGCAAGTTGGTGTGTGTTTGCATGTGGAGGATGAGTAATGGTATGTGCTTAACCCATTACCTACCAGTGATCTCATATGAGATCACTTAAAAATTACAAATTTCGTAATTATCTGTCAATATTTACACATATCTAACCATTTTGCTATATCTACTAGGTATATTTCTCTGATATTCAAATGAGGTTTGCTAATTTTTCACCCACTATCTCGCTTACTTCTATTTAAAATGTTATTTTGATCATTCCAGCGTGTTTCTAAGGCTGTTTTATGCAAGAAATCAAAATTTCACAAAAAGATTCCATTTAATAGAATTATGGGAGGTAATGGGTTAAGGCTTGGTAACGTAGGGTATATATATGAGTATAAGTGACGAACTGCGTGAGTGCATAGTTAGAGAACGTGGCTGGTATGGGGTATCTGTGGGTAGAAAAGGGCTGGTGAGACTTTTGTATGTGCACGTGGGATTATTTAAAGGAAAGTTAATCAGTTATTAAAATCAAGGGGGATTGATGTCTACATGGAACTAACAGCGGAAACGATAGTACCTCAAGATAGTGAGATACAGATGGGAACAGATACACTGTTTGAAGACAAAAAAGACGGATTGTCACACCTAAAGCTTCGTAGACAAGATTTATGTTAGTTGCATCATCTGACCTAAGGCGAGATAATGATAATCAAAAAGGATCAAATGTCCTTCCCGAGTCATAGGTTCATTGGGACTCTTTCTCTGATTCTGTGGAGTATACGTTTGGACCTCCCCAGACAGGATGACTTTTATTATTATAGGTTTATCCATTTTTGCCAGCTGAGTGCACTTGAGCAACATAAAATGGAGTGTATTGCTCAATAACAACTCATCGCTCGGTCTAAAATCCGAAACCATAATCTTACGAATAATGAATTTATGATCTTTCGAGAGAAGGTGGAATAATTCTTTTGGGGGAATTTGTTCTTGAAGTACATATAAAGCCATGAGTAATAGGGTTGAAAAAAAGGTTGAAAATCCCTTTTGGATAGAAAAGAAATTAAAGGAAGTTAGTAAGATCGGCTAAAATGGATCTGTAATACTATTTGCTTTGATTAATAAACCTATTCTATTTGACAAATATACGAGTATATATCTTTCTGACTTATAGATTCTTAGGCCTATTATATATATATATATATATATATATATATATATATATATTGGAGGGATGAGGATATAATTATAGTCAAATATATTTATTTCGGTAGTTCATTTTGTCGACTCCTGGAGAATATTAGTCAAAATTGATTTAGGTAGGATTTGTTCATACAAACATTAATCAGGGGAAATAAAATTTATTTCAAGATGGGATAGCCACGGTTAAAATGTACTTCACCATAGATCTCCACAACCAGAGCTGACCACCAGTTGAATAAAGTGAAAGCATAACTTGTCATTGTTCTAGGATTACAAAGATATACAATGAAACACGCTATGCTTATTCGATGAAAAGGTCAGTGCTGGAATATTTGAAACCACAGGTGTTGTAGTTTTCTGTGAGTTTAAATGCTTCAACACAACTTTTGATTCTCCTTAGGCCTGCTTCAGTTTCCAGCATCTTCTATGTTTTCTCTACGGGAGAACTACATAGCTAGCAGGGCACTAACATGATAGTTATCTCCCTTCATTCCATGTTCTTGTCGGCATAACAGTAGGTTGGTTGGATAAAGGTTAACGTGGATTTATAAACGACAACGGTTATTTATAAGTATTCTTGTGAAAAATAAGAGAAGCTCTCACACAATCTCTCATTTTCTCCGACTTCTATAGATTTCTGTCTGTAAGAAGTTATGATTACCAAAAGAATACTAAATGTCTTCCAGGGTCCACTTTGCACTTTGGCCCTCTTAGGGGTCAGCTAATAAACTAAATACCAATCAAAATATTCGTCAATTCTGTCGTCTTAAGATCCCTGCCTTGTAAAATATACTGCGTTATTGTGCTAGAGTAAGAAATTATTCGTAACACGGAGTTCCTGATTCGCCAAATACTACGGTCCGTCCAATAACAGCCAGGTATGCACAGAAGACTATTGTATCCAGCAGGCGCGCTTGTGTATATATATAAGTATGGGTGTGAATGTATTGTGTACGTATGTGTACGTACATATGTGTGTGTGTATATATATATACGCACACAATATCTTTCACTTGCCCTCTCTTTCTTTTTCTCTCACTTCCTCTCTCTCTCTCTCTCTCTCGTTGTAGTCGATATTGGCAATGAGATTAAGACATAAATTATCATCGTCATTATTATCGTTATCATAATTATTATCATTATTATCAGCATCAGCATTGTTATCATAATTAATATAATAAGAACAAAAATAAGAATAATAATGGCGAGAACAATAATAATAATTAGCTCCGCTAACACCTCCAACCCTAGCGAAAGTCATCGATATTTCTTGTTGCTGTTCGTTCGTTCGTTCTTTTATTATTACAGAAATCTCTTAACCATTCATCTTAGCTACAAATCAATTTCTGGTTGGACGAGTGGAACGATCACTCTCTCTCTCTCCAACTTACCCGACTCCATGCCAAGAATCAATGATGAAACAACAGCAATAATAATGATAATAATAATAATAATAATAATAATAAGTAGTAGTAATGCTGACATCTTAAACAAGAGCTAGAATAATAACCATAAATTGAGGAAAGAGAAATGGAAGAGTCATTACTTGAACATCATAAAATTCGCTTTTTGTTCCCCTGTTTCCTGGCCTTCTGTTTTTCTCCTGCTCTCCACTGTAGCCGCCTCCTCTTCTTCCACTGTGAAAATTAGACTTACGTACATGCATACAGTTATCAACCCAGTATATATGTGTGTGTGTGTGTTTGTACGCACGCGCGCTCACACACACATGTAAACGTTCTACATGCATATATGTATGCACATACACATAATATATAAATACATTTGATATTATCTCATAGCGTGTTTTCCAAAGCTCCTCAACGGGTATCGGCTACTCAATGTTATACAGCAGGATTTCTCTTTTACTGGATATACATGTGGAAATCCGTGAATATCCGCAGAGATTATGCAAAAGAATTTTAATACCAGAAGGTGGAATGAACAGGCTCTATTCCAAATCACTACAGCTGAACTTTGCTTCCCAGCAACATAGTTCTGGGTTCAATCCTACTGCACGGCATCATGGACAGGGCCGACGAAAGGCTTATTAAGTGGATTTGGTAGACGGAAACTGAAAGAAGCCCGTCGTATATATATATATATATATCTGTGTGTGTGTGTTTGTCCCCCCCCATCACGGCTTGACAACTGGTGTTGGTGTGTTTATGTCCTCGTAACTCAGCGGTTCGGCAAAGGACCGATAAATTAAGTACTAGGCTTTTAAAATATAAGTCCTGGGGTCGATTTGTTCGACAAAAAGAAACCTTTCAAGGTGGTGCTCCAGTATGGCCGGAACCATATGATTGAAATAAGTAAAGGAATATATATATATATATATATATATATATATATATATATATATATATATATATATATATATATATATATATATATATATATTGCATATACGAGGTGCGTTCGAAAAGTACTTGATTTTATTTTTTCCGTCAAAACTAATAGGTTACGCCGCCTTTCCTGAGCATGCGAAAAGATACGCGCCAGTAGGCCTTGTCATTTCCCGGTTTTTACTCCTAGAGTGCAGACGTATAAGACGCGCTCGTCGGGTTTTCGTTTTCACTAAAAATGACCGAACGCACCGAGCTAAGATATTGCATCAAATTTTGCTGAAAGTTTGGTGATACTTAAGCTCAGTCCATCTAGAAAATTCAACAGGCTTTCGGCGATTGTACCATAGGTAAAGCTCAGATCATGGAGTGGTACAACTTCTTCAAATATGGCTGCACCTAGCACCAGTTTACACTGATAAACTCTCGCGCGCACATGTATATAGCAGGTTTCTGCACAGTTGCCGTCCATTAAATTCCCACTCTCGATATAGTCAACTGGAGGCTAGAGAAGAAGACACTTAACCAAAGTACTGTACACAGCATAGACTTAGTGCTTTCTTCTGAGGTTCATGAAGCAACAGATAATTGTTTATGAATTAGACTGAAATATACATATTAAGTGACGAAGCGGAAACTTTAACAACACATAGAAATAGAGACGACTGTACGTAAAGACTGCGTTTATCCCAGTGCAGACTTATCAACCTAACCATAAACAAATTTTGTATAGATAGTAAGCACTAGTAGTCTCTAACTTCAGACAAATTACAAATAGAACAACACTGAAAAATAGTAGTTTAAAAAAATTGTATCCAAATCTAATTTATTTCGATCTCTGAACATTTGTATCTGAAAGTTTTTTCCTGAAAGCTTTAGAATCCAAGAAAACCTGTCTTACATTGGTGACGCTAATTTTGTTATGATAATTAACATTAGAAAGTTATTTCATGTCAAGAAATACGAAAATGTATCAATGCTAAGCTACAACAGAAGCAGAGACTTCCGATCTAGTCGGATTATGTTCGCGCGATGTATGTATATATATATATATATATATATATATATATATATATATGTCAGATGCCCTTGAATTGAGGCACCTCGTTAGGTCGAAATAATATACACACGCAAGAATATTATGTAAATATCATACTTAGTACATAAGGACCGGCCGAATGTTATGCTGTGTATGTAATAATTAGACCCAGCTGAGTAAAGATATCTGCTCTTGAGTTATTCAGACATGTACATTATATTAAATACACAGTACATAATATTTACGAAGGGCAGATTCCGAGACAGTAACAGTTGACACCTGTACTTCTACTGTTGCTCATATATATGGCACTAACATTAGAAAACAAACTCCACTTCGGACTATATAGAGATGATGGGCTAGCTCTATTATAATTGACCTATAATATGAATGGAAATATCAGGGACAAAGTAAAAATAAAACAAACATTCATTAACTATTTCAAAGAATTTTACCTGAAAACTAAAATAAACACAAGTCTAAAAATAGTAAATTTTCTACTTACGAGATATAAACAGGCAAATACTACCCCTTCTAAAAACCAAACGAAGAATATTATATCTCAGTATCGACTCTGAACCTCTGTCCACAGTTATAGAACATATCAGTGATATTCATTAACGAATAGCAAATCTCATTAGATAAGGAAATATATAAAAAAAAAAAAAGAAAAAAAGTTAACCGATACTACAATATAACCTTAGCAAGAAGTGGTTTCAAAGAGAAACTGAAATATATACAAGCTGTAATAAAGAAAAACATTAAACTCAGAAACAGGTAGATAATATTTCTAATCTTTAGTTTATAAACTTATCTACAAACATAGCAAATAACTTCCTCACACTGATAAATATACACTTCACTTTACTTAGATATCACAATATATTTAAAAGAATTTCTATAAAAGCCAACTCCTTTTGTTTGGACAATATAGGCTCACAAATCTTCAACTAAAATGATGCAATGCAAACTGTCTGTTAATAGAAAATGGTTATCGAAACTGCTAGTGAATAGAGTTGGTGTAAGATTAAAAGATAATTCGAAAAGGGCATACAGAAGGTTAACAGAAAACACTTTTAAATATAGGAGCAAAATAACTCCCCTTTGTTATTATAATAGACATGGTACTTCAAAGAGAGTGGATAAGAAACAAATACGATAACATGGAGTATAACTAAGGAAGCAATACTATGCTACGGAGGTGGAAGCAGCAAGTATTTATTCACTACTTAAAAGTTTGAAATATAAACTACCCCTGGCAACGCTTTGAATGGGGCGAGGAAGGTGACATTGCTACCTGCTTACACAAAATCCAATTGCGAATCGTTTAAGCATATGTTTATATCAATTACATTTGAATTATAACTCTGATAAGTGTGAAATTACAGTATAAATTTCGGCAAAATCAGTGTGATCTCCCTTTCGTTATGACAACCAGAATAATCATTAGGTGATTTTCATATGACATACTAACACAGATAACGTGAATATGAATAATCTCATTAATTCACTCAGTCTGAAATAAACAACGAAATTAATATATTGTGGCGCCAACTTGGAGGCTTTCAAAATCTTTAAAATAGAACGGCCTTCAGCACCTAATATATATTGTAAACTCCGAGTAGAGAGATTGAAGAGCCAACAATGTACATTAAATATTATACCCTATAAACATATATACATGTTGTAGAGTATTGTATAATGTTTCCATAATTCCTGAAGCAAGGAAGAAACAAAAATACAGCGCGCATGTGTATATGAGTATATTTTTGTCTGTATATGTGTGTGTATATTTTCCCATATATATGGTTCTGAGTTCAGTACCACTGCGTGACACTTTGCGCAAGAGTCTTCTGCTATAGCCTCGGGTAGACCAAACTTTATGAGTGAATTTGGTAGACGGAAACTGAAAGAAGCCCGTCATATATATATATACATACATGTGTGTGTGTATGTTTTTGTTCTGCACTATCGCAACGGGTGTTGTTTCGTTTACGTCCACGTAACTTAGAAGTTAGGCAAAAGATACCGATACAATCAGAACTATGCTTAGAAAAAACGTACTGGGGTCGATTTGTTCGACTAAACCCTTCAAAGTGACGCCTCATTTATAACGAGTTAGTATTCTTGTACAAGAGGCGCAGTGTCGCCAAATACTTAAGATGCTCGCTTTTAAATCATAAATCTCTAGTTTCGATTCCTTGGCATAACATCTTGAGAAACTCTTCGGTCTTTAGAATCCCGTCGTATAGACTAAACCTTAAATTCAAAGGTCCAGCCTTCTCATACCGTGTCACTATGATGCTTCTTGAGAATTTAATCAAGGTTATACGTCTCAGGAATACTCAACCGCTTGCATGCTAATTCGCTGAGCTTTGTAGTGCCAGTTGATCGGAAACCATTACAGAGATTTTCGTTGCTAAGCCGCAGACCTTCTCGTCTTTTTGTATTGCTTGGACTACATTTTCCTTCATCTTTCGTTCCATTACAACAGTAAGATGTTATGTGATGTAGAATTGGCTACTATTTCTTGCGTGTTGTATGCCTCCTTCGAAGCTTCCTCTTTAACTCTTAGTTTGTTCGCTGCAAACTATGAGCGATGCAGTATGTTTAAAGTTTTTTGTTTATGTGAATTGGATTTTCTTTTGTCGCTAGCGATTTAATCGTCACGTTACTCATGCATGTTTGTGGGTGAGAAATCTGAAATATCACTTAATAGCTAATATGTGACCAACTCGTACGTGGCAAGTATTTGTCTTTGTGTGTTGGCGATTGTATATGTCCACTCTTTGAGTGTATCAATACGATATACCACATTCAATTTGACAAAGAAAACTACCTGAAAAAAAAAAGAAATATTTGAAGGATATTTCATATACATATAGCACACACACACACACACACACGTATATAAAACGAGAGAAATTTATGAAAAGATGTAAAAGAAGCGACTCAGTTTCATCATAATTTTTCTTTAAAACCTTTTTTCCATTTCAAAGTACTGAATTAACAGACACTTTGTTCGCAACATAATAAAATCCCATTATATATTTCTTCTATATTGGACTGTTCATACTTTCAGAAAATTCATGTATGGAATTTGGTGTATTCACGATATGTCGTGAGCAAACCCCTAAAAATAATATCCAGAGAGAATTAATATAGCATGTTTGATGCTGCTAAGGACTTTACTGTCCTTGATCATCAGAAAAAAAATTTGCTTTTTAGTACATCTGTGTATATATATATATATATATATATATATATATATATATATATAACTGTATCCGTAAGTGTACATATGTATGTATGTCTATGTGAGTATATATATATATGTATGTATATATTACTGTATCCGTAAGTGTACATATGTGTGTATGTCTATGTGAGTATATATATATATATATATATATATATATATATATATATATATATATATATATATATATACACACAATATCCTTTCCTAATTTTTAATATTTAATATTTTTCTATCTCTGTTTACCTGAAACATTGCCTCATTCTTAATTTATTTCTTTGCAGGTTTCGTGGCTTCTTGGAACTCAGTCTCCAGAACAAGGATTAGCAATTCCGAGATAGCATTTTTGAATTCAAAACAGTTCTTATCTTAAAATGAACTTCTCCTCCTTTAATGATGTGAATAAATATCATTCAGTATCACATACACACTTTGAAAGCCTTATCATTTCCGTAAACAATATTGCTATTTGAATTTGTGTTATGTATACAGCAAAACAGGAACGTAAAGAGTTTTTGGTATTATTTATTCCCCATTACACGTGTTTCTTTTGCTAGTAGGAATTACAAAGATTTACATGTTAGGTAGACAGGCAACGAATTTACATGTAAAACGCTTCATCCAAATGTAAAATTTGTATTATAATGTTTCTACCTGAAGAATTTCTAATCGGAAATTCTTTACATGCCCATCTAACATGTAAATCTTTGTAATTCCTATTAGCAAATAAAACACGTGTAATGGAGAATAAATAATACCAAAAATCTTTTGCTTTCCTGTTCTGTTACACAATAACTCTGCCAATAATATTTCCATAATTCTCAATTTTCGCATTTATTTTGACTTACGTACACCAGCAACAATGACTACATGCTGCTGGATTGTAATAATGTGCTATGATGTGCTTCAAGAGAAAACAGCTGGTATTTACCCTAACTACGTACATATATATATATATATATATATATATGTATATTACGTAGTTCAGGCATTTTCTTATATAGAATTCAGTATGATGTATAGACTGGCAAAACTCTGAATATACTGTCAACTTCTTATGTAATAAGCACTGACATATGTACACGCACGCTGTACATTGAGAGAAAAAAAAATATCAAGGTGAGACTTTCCGATCAACATTATTAACTTGACGCACAAACGCGCGTGCGTGCGCACATATATATATATATATATGTATGTATATATATATATATATATATATATATATATATATATATATATATATATATATATATAAATACTGAGGCATTCATTCGTCTTGCGAAACCATAGACCTGCGCTTAGAAAGTCTCGTTTTGGTTTTGTAGGCAGAACATCTGCAGTGAATGTGGAAACCCATTTTCGTGATTACACTTAAAGATGCTGTCTGCTAGTCTAGTCCCTTGCTGTTTTTTGTTTTTTTTTTTTCGTCTAATTTGTCGTCAACAATTTTCAGCGTCGCTTTTTGTCTTTTGCGTAGTTCCAGTTTTCAGCAAGGGCGACCATCAGCAATATACTACCACTTTTCAGCATTCACATTAAGTGATATTATGTCGCTCTTGCAACCATTTTTGAAACGAAGATGCGGTTTGCCATATAGCAAGTCGTTTTGGTCCTTTCCATCTGACAATGCAATTGGAGACACCACTGTTGCAGTAGGACGAAGACTTTTACTTCACTGGTAGTTTAGTTCATTTCATCAACTCTAGAAAGACAAATGTCAGAGTTGACCTCGACAGAATTTGAACTCACAATGTAACTGACCATAACGGAATAACAGCATGCATTTTGTCCGACGCTCTAACGATTCTATTAAATGGCAAAATAACTGCATCAGTTATGAAGATATGGCTATATAAAGCAAGCATCGAAGTTTAACAGAGAATAACCTTTTAAGACGTTTCTTCCTTATCCTCTTGGAATTCACCTTAGCCAAAAAGATGTTGTGTCCAACTCTGTCAAAAGCTAAAACACACTTCGCAATCATTGTCTAGATAATTGTAATGTTATCAGAAAAGATACTGAAAATATTCTTTTATACTCTAGGCACAAGGCTCGAAATTTTTGGGGAGGTGGGCAGTCGATTAGATCGACCCCAGTACGCAACTGGTACTTAATTTATCGACCCCGAAAGGATGAAAGGCAAAGTCGACCTCGGCGGAATTTGAACTCAGAACGTAAAGACAGACGAAATACAGCTAAGCATTTCGCCCGGCATGCTAACGTTTCTTATTTCTTTATTGACCACAAGGGGTTAAACATAGAGGGGACAAACAAAGGGATTAATTCGATTACATCGATCCCAGTGCGTAACTGGTACTTAATTTATCGAATCCGAAAGGATGAAAGGCAAAGTCGACCTCGGCTGAATTCGAATTCAGAACGTAAAGACAGACGAAATACTGCTAAGCATTTCGCCCGGCGTGCTAACGTTTCTGCCAGCACGCCGCCTTAAGATACTGAAACTATTGCCTGAGCTATTGTTCGGCGGTGAACCACACTGCATGGTCAAAATGTGTTGATATCTTCGGTAGATCACTTTGCTGTTGATTATGTTTCTATAGATTTGCTGATGAAATAGATTAACGGTACGAATCGGCACTTTGAACGATCGGCTCTGGATTCCTCTTTATTGTAATTTTAGTTCTCATAAGATTGAGTTATCTTACAATTACCACATGGGCAGTTCCGTTAAAGAATGTTTGTTACCTTTTAATAATTTTCATGCCTATATGTTCGGACTTCACCTTGGAGATAATCATTTTGTGTCTGGCTCTGTCAAAAGTTTTTTGATGTTTAGAGCTAAGACACGTACATCGCAATTTTATGTCCAGATAATTGTTTTATGTGTGCGAACGGATACTGAAAACATCGGCTGAGCAATAGCTCGGCAATGAACCAAACCGGAATGACTTAATTATTTATTTCAGAGGTCACTTTGCTGTTAATAATATGTTTTCTGATTTCGGCACAAATCCAGTAATTTTTACGAGAAACAGAGCAGTCGATACCACATAACTGAGTACTCAACTGGTACTTTATTTTATCGACCCCGGACGGATGAAAGAGAAAGTTGACCTCAGTGGAATTTGTACCCAGATCGTTAAAAGTTAGAATGAATGCCGTAAAGCATTTTTCCGGCACTAATGATTTTACCAGATCGCCACCTTTGCTGTTAATTATGGTTCTATTACTGCCAATGCTGCAAATAATGGAATAAGTTGGCACTTTGAAATATCGGCTTTAGAGTCTTTCATAGTTTTCAGAAAAGCAATTACTGACTTGCTGAATTATGTGTGATATGTATTATTTTAAAGATTACATATTCCAACGTGATATAAGAAGATCACTTTGTGCTGCCTTGCCATGTTGTGATTGTAGAATTCAAAGGATGCAGAGACTAGTAAAGATTGTTTGGAAGCGACGTTTGTTAGGGATACTGTCAGGTGGACATATTTATCTGATATAAATGATAAGACGTTTGCACCAGTACCGGAGAACTGTGTTAGTCAGATAGAGTTAAGTACCTTGGAAATATTAATTTACTCCCTACTGACTTAAAACAATGAAGTGTATATATTCTAAGTTATACTGTGCCTGAGTGAAACAGATGGTCATAGCTAAATTCCTTGATTATAAGTTTGCCGAATTAGGGCTAATTTGAATCTGGACAATAACATCATTGTATAAGCTAGTCAACTAAGGAAGTCTCTACATATTTCTAAAACTGGCAATCAAATGTCTTGCGAATCACTTTTATTGCCTCAAAAAAAAAAAAAAAAAAAAAAAAGGAATCATACATTGGATGTTGTAGTTTAGTTAAGGATTTGTAATTTGTCTTCAGTGGTACAAAAACCTTATATTGAAAAGTTTAAGGAAGAAACATCTGAGATCGGGGGTAAACGAAAGACACATTTCATGGTTTTGGACTACGTCTCTGGTCAGAGATGAGATCTGTAAGCCCCAGGCCAGAGACATAGTCCGAATGCTAGCAGAATAGACTCTGCCTAAGGTAACTCGGCCTGCGTAACAGACTAAACCCAACAACCAAGAACAGGCGTAAACCATTCGATATGATTCATACAGAGCAATGTAGCATTATGTAATAAAGCTGACCTTTCCTTTTGAATTTTTGTTACAATCAATTGAAATTTCATGCGGTTTTTACTAACTTAATATCACTAATAAGACGTAGTTAAAAACAAAAAAAAAAAAACATGGCAGGTACCATGCACTGAGATCGAACCCGGAAACATGTGACTGTGAAGTGAAAGTATTAACTCACAGCCATAAGAATAGTGATTCTATATAGCAGAAGGCATTTATCTAAGTTGTTGTGTAGTAAAATCGAACCCGGAAGCACATGATTACGAAGTATAAGTATTAATTACGCAGTCATACTCGCATCTATAAGATAACAACTTTGGAGACCCCCTTCGGTCATGAATGACCATGAGATTGCACCTAGAAAGTTACCGTCCCAGGCACAAGTTCAGGCAAGGTTGTTTGTGGAAGACCAGCAGTCGCCCATACATACCAGCTTCCCCTCTCCACGCCACAGATGTTATCCAAGGGAAAGGCAAAGGCCGATACAGCTTGGCACAAGTGACGTCGTAACCCATTTCTACAGCTGAGTGAACTGGAGCAACTTGAAATAAAGTGTCTTGCTCATGAACACAGCACGCAGCCCGTTCCGGGATTGGAACTGACAACCTCACGGTCGTAAGTTCGACGCTCTAACCACTGAGCCATGCGCCTTCACCAAATTAAACTATATTAAACTATATTGTGGTTGCCTTAATTTTGAACACCCCCAATAACATATATTAGTGAAATGGTCCATAGTAAAGGTTAAACAACAAAAAGACCCAGTGTCAACCAAATTCCTGAAAAAGATGTTAGAACATGGATAACAGCACAGACTGGCCAGATTGCTTTGAAAGACAATGAGACATTCGTATATCAGAGAGGGAAAGACGTAGCGTGCAGTTGAGAGTTGGCATTAAGATCATCTGATCATATGTGATTGGGCAGAACAGCATTGAAATATATTACAACCGAAACCAGCTCATCTTTTATTCACAGTACATTTTGGTGACTTACATATTTCCACTTGTCAGTAGAAGGCTAAAAGAGAAGAGAGATCGTTAAAGCAATAGTCATTACATTTAGTGACTTGCATATTTCCACGTGTCCGTAGATTCCTACATTCGGTGCTAATGGGGACAGTGGCTAATTCACCTGTAGTGTAAGCCGAAGGGGTTATTCCTAGTGGAAATATCTGGTGTTGTTATTGCACATAAGTAACGCTAATTTGTAGCTTCTCAGTTAGTCCCTGTAATTACAATGGAAGCCGTAATATAAACTAAGGATGTTATTTAAAGTTTGTACGATAAAGTGTGTACAATGGGCTAAGTAATGGAATAATAGAAAGGGTTCAAGAGTACATAGAAAAAAAACATTAAGTTGAATACGGAAATTATAGCGTGTCATATGAGTCCGTAGTCTAGCTATCAAGTGAAATTAAACTATAGGAAAGAGTGCCCTAGCGCACTATGTACAATAAATATATAGTTCAGTATTTAGTTTATAATGTAGACTGAGTGTAAGTAGTGCTGAGTGGTAAGTAGGATGGTTAAGGTGAGGTAATGAGAGGTTAAGCAGGTCCGCTAATAACCTGTAAAATAGGGATTAGCGATATTTAAAGGATAAGTGGGGTTTAGCGATATTTTGAGAAGAAGAACTTGTCTTTATGCAATAGAAATTTTTTTAAATAGTTTACGGCTTGGTTAAAATTTATAAGCCCGTACGAATTCAAAATTACTTGGTCGATTGCAGCTAAGGCACATGTTTACAGGAACGTTAACTTCAAGTCGCAAATGCAGTGCAAGTTTTATTTGCACGAGAAGACAAGGGCGTTGTTGTAAAACAAAGTGATTTAAACAGGAGAATGGCATTGTTGTCAGATAGATTTGAAAGTATAAGCCTCTTTGGTTATGAATTTTTTTCAAACGGAAAAATAAAAGCTGATTTAGGAGTGATGCTTTAGATAAGTGATTTCTCAAAGAAGTCTTAATGGAAACAGAAGATTTCTAAAGGAAGAATAATTATAATGCGATCTCACTTGGCTTATGAACGGAAATATTGTCAGGCATTATTTGTTTTTCACAACGCCCTGATGACTGTGGCAATCCTCTATCCTTATCTCACCTCACGTATTAATAATTCAAACTAATAATTACTTCGCTAAATCAAAGTATATTGTTGCTACTTAATTAAGAACACAGCAACAATATATACTAGTGAAACGGTCCAGACTCTGGCGTGAGTACAACGAAAAGAGACCAGCGTTGGTTGTCTACCAACTCGCCACTGATAAACATAGCAGCTCGATAAACAATGTTGAAATAAAAATCTTTTTGACGTACCGACGCTGTCTGACAATGGTGTATATAACAGAAGTATTGCAGATACTGAAAGAAGAAATTGAATTCATCCATTCTCTTAGCTGAAGTACGAATGGCATAACATCAGGCGCACTACCGCTACCGTCATATACCAGGTAAAAATATTCCACCCACATTATTAAAGCTTAGACATAAATTAAGAAAAATACAGGAATGATGACATCAGAAATAAGTCGAGATGTCTAATCATAGAGTGCAAAAAGAACAATAAAAAAAAATATCTTAGTACAATGTATTTCTAAGTAACTAACAAATCAGCAGTACATGTGTATATGTGTGTGTGCGTGAGAGAGAGAGAGAGAGAGAGAGAGAGTGAAAGAGAGAGTATGTGCGTGTTAGTACAATTCAGACAAGCAGACAGCATGGACTGAGATCATGAGAAAACCATACGGTAGACAGACCAGCTGCATAGCCAGACAGGCTAGTAAGTAATATGTTAGAAATGATGAGAAAATCAAATGGCTATTATACAATCCAAACCAC
>NC_142935.1:36738732-36748732 GCF_046866305.1 Octopus bimaculoides
ACAAGGACGGGTCATTCGAAATTTTCTTTTCTCAGTCGAGTTCCAGATTATCTTTGCAATTTCGGCTGGTTATACTCGTGATTGCTCCAATCTGGCCTGCCCCAAGGAAAAACTAAGCTAAGTGCACTAGATTCCTTGGAAGAAAGCAGCGAAAGTATACGAAAGGAAGGACGGAAAAAACGGAGAATGTTACACAAATACAAATAACAGGACACAACAACAGGTGTCCTTGTGGAAAGAAGTGAGGAAGTCTCAAGTGTCCTTCATTTCTGAAAACCCCTAAAACCATGACAGCTGCAGGAAATTTTGTATGCATAACACTTGGAACTTCATATATCCATCTGTTATTTCTTCTGTTAAACTTTTTGATCTTGGTCGAATTTTTCTCGTTTGAAAAAAAAAACCAATCAAATCTCCCGCTGAATTTTTCAGTTTGTTTAAGAACCTTTTAGATCTCATTTAGTAATTTTCCTTTGCTTTTGCTGGCAAATTGACCCTTCCTCATCATATGAGACCTACATCCGATGTCTTCGTGGACAACATTTCTGACTGTTTCCTTCTAACACACAGAGACCTTTTGCAATTGACCTCATGGACATTCTGGGATTGTAATCAATGGTCTGTTGAACTTGCTGGATAAATTCAAATGTTCTTATGATTTCAGAGCATTTAGAATGCTTCTCATGCTTTGATGCTGGTGATACGTTTCCGTCTTCAGTCTCTAACCCCTTACAGACCTTGTAGACGAAAGATCAGGCAACTTTCAAAAATCGAGATATTTCTAAATCGCTATGCTCAGCCTTTATAATTTTTTCAAGTAGGTGTCGCAGCATGATCATAGTGTAATGACTGAATCAAGTTTAAACTCAAAGATAAAATATATGTTTATACATATGTATGTATGTATGTATGTATGTATGTATGTATGTATGTATGTATGTATCTGACTGTCTGTGTATCTAGTTTTCTATTTATCTCTTTCTCTCTGTATATATATATATATATATATATATATATATATATATATGCATTACATATGTATGTTTGCATGTCTGTATAATTTCTGTTTACATATAACATTTTAAAGAACTCACAAAATTATAAATATAGATATGTGTATATAACGTATAAATGCACCTATATATAGGTATGCATGCATGTATGCAAGTATATATATATATATATATATATATATATATATATATATATATATATATATATATATATATATATATATATATATATATATATATATATATACATATACACACAAATATATGCAAATGCAGAGAGAGAAGGAGGGAGGGAGATTATATAAAAATGTGTGTGCACATGTGTTTGTGAACGCACAATCTTTGGAATAACGTATATTTAAGGTGTATATGTACAATTCATACAGTAGTTAAGTGTGCACTAAATTATTTAATAATGATAAGCAAAACACATCTTATCAGTTGAAATACACCTGTGATAACAAAGAAAATCATTAGAGAATTTTTGTCAAGAAAATAAGGATATGAAGCAAAATTTTCAATAAAAGTTGGAAGATTTCTGCTGGTGACGTTCTTGTTGTTGTGGTAGTGGTGGTGGCCGTCTTCGACGAGCAGGCATATGATCAAATGCATGTCAGTTCTAACTACCTATTTTTCCAGTCTCTTATTCAGATACAATGTCTTCCTAATCAAATTTAATTTTCCGGTTTAAGGAGATTTTGCTTCTTTCTAGCAGATGGGGCGACAATGTTGACGCTCACTTCATTGAAAAATGAGAGTAACATTGCTGTTGGATGTTGTAGATTTATCAGCATATTTTAAGGATATGTGTGCAACGTAATGGGATGGACTCTGTAAGTGTCGTGTGTGTATGTGAGTCCGTCTGTGTGGTGTGTGTTTGTGCATGCGTGTGTTTGTGTGTGTGTGTATTGGCTCCGGCCGCAGTGCTGAAGCCGCCAAACACTCTGGCATCCGACCTGGTAGAATTAACAACTAAAAATTTCTCTTAAAGTGTTTTTAAGAAGAGAAGGACAATCTTAGAAATTCATAGCGTTCATTTGAGATGATTTCCAAGCTGTCAATTTTGTTAAATTTGATGAATGTGGGTCAGGATTTTAAATTTAAAATTTTTTTCCCTTAAAATATTCAATTTTGTTGATCTGAAACCAATTGGAAATTTCGCTTTTCAAAATCGCGAACTTGTCAGAATTCGTAATTTTGATAAACGGGTAGCAAACGGAATCATTATTTTAGTAACAGTGGATCTCTTAAAATTGTCAATATTGATGATCCTAGATCTGACAGAATCATCAATTTTCATGATATTGTATCTGTCAGGAATTTTAATTTTCTTGACTCAGAAGTTTACTGAAATGTAGAGATTGCTACCGAGAGAAAGGAAGAGATAACAGATAAACAGAGAGAACATCTAAGCAGACAAACAGAGACATATACATACAAGTCTAATCTAATACACGCACACATACAAACACAAACATATAACAAACAAAAATATTAAAAATAAAATCTAAAAATGATAACTACATGCGAAATAGAATATGAAATCTACCAGGAGTTAACAATTGAATAATTTTAAATCCAGCATTGGCGATTTTATCAGTTAACGCATTATTCCCATGATCCTATACGACCTAGTGAGAAGCGCGTGATGACGCGCCATGCTTACAAACATTTCATTCTAATGACAAGACGTTGAAGGTCTTGCCATATTAGTGTTAATTAAGAACATTATTGTTACACACTAAATAAACGAATGCTGGGAAATAGGGAAAATCCTTAACCAAAAAGATTAATCTCAAGTAAAGTCGTGCTTTTAATACAACACACACTCGCACATATACACAGATAAATACCTTTTTCTCTTTTGTCTTCAGTTTAATTAAAATAATGATACATTTTGCCAAAAAGCTGGATCAGAATCGAAAATATACATGCTGAAATGAAAGCATTTTCATATTGTTCCATAAGATTCTTCCCTTGACAGTTTTCATATTATTCTACGAATAGAGTTTTCCATAATACTTACAATTTTGTATTTCAATAAATAATCGAAATAGTTAAACATCTTATTTGAAAATATTTACTATAATGATTTTAAGAAAGAGTATTGCAATTCAATAATACTAATTTAGTTTTTGTATGGCTCGTTAAATACGACATCCTAAAGCAAGAACAGAATTGTGCATCTTTTATAAATTCATTTGTATCTTCTGTTAACTTGAATTTACTAAAATAATCTATGATGTATGATTTATGTATAACGAGCATTCTGCATAAGCCAAGCAAAATTGTTTTCTGAAATTCTTGCATCATGCAAAATTCGCTTAGTATTTGTGCCCTACGTATGACTTTGTATTTACCAATTCTTTGACCTCAGCTGACATTCCTCCAATTTTTGTTTTGGAATCAGTCAGCCAGAAGATAAGGCAGAATGCTCGTGACCCTTGCAGGACCAACGTGATGTTGATGAAGAAAGAGATATCAGACAGATACCACGGCTTATGGCCTGCAGTTGTAGATGTGGGGCTATATTTCTTCAGACTGGAAATGTGATCTTTTTCCTTGTAACAGAGAAGGCACAGCTTAAGATCTACAAATGCTATACGATGGTAGTATTATGTCAAGGGACTGATTCCATATATTAACTTAGAGAGAAAGTACAAGAATCACTCATTCTCCATTTATTTGCACGCTTTCTATCAATCGAATTGCATGTACCCTTATGGTCTAGACCGAAGTGAGTTCAGGGTAGGCGACACAGCTAAAATATGCTGTGAATATTTTACGAATATAAGTCGATAACCACACATGAATGCCAAGCAAGCGGTTGGAACACATGACTATATCTACGATTATGAATAATTTTTGTAAAAAAATTTAATTTCTCCAAAATGTTTAGTCTAACATTTATTTTATGGCACTTAAACAGAAAGAATAGTTACAGAGATGACCACAGACAGCTCTTCCAATAATAAGCACACATTACTTCTAAATATTGCTGCTATGGTTACAGCAAAGTAGGTGAACTATCTGCAACTAGATCAATGATGTTAATGAATTTATATTAAACTTTAATGACAGTAATGATATTGTTATGTAGATATGTTTATAAACATACATAATACACTACCAGCTATTGATTTAACATTAAAAACGAAACAAAAGATAATTAAAAATTGCAGTAATTTCCGTTAACATTTTTATATTTGTTCGCTGACTTATCCAAAGAATAGGCAACAGATAAGCAACCTTAGCTAGTGTTTGTTATTATCGGTTTGTGAGGAAAATAATTAAAAAGTAATTTTCTAACCAACAAGAAGTAAGCCGCAATAGATTAAATCACTTTTCTAATATGCATATTTTTCACCAGGTATCATTTTCCTGAGCTCACGTCGTAAAAACACCGATGCGTTGGAAAAATACGTTGCATTGTTTGTTCTGGCTCTTTTACATTTACAGTCTAAATCCCTTCCATCGTGATCAATTTTATCTTTTTTTTTTCCTTTCGGGATCAGTGAAATAAAGTACCAGTCAAATACTGGACAACGGCATCGACAAATCAAAATGAAGGCACGTAGTTATGCAATGTAATAACCTTGTGACTCATTTACAGACAATTATTGTCCCGCCGTCTACAACTCCCGCAATTCAAACATAAGACAATCGAGCAAAGGAGTATATTGATTCACGACAATTAAATACTTTTTCAACTCCTCGATGAATTACGAATATAAGCAGAACATGCAAGACAAGGAGGTGTTTTGGGTAAAAGAAAATAAGATACAAACGAATGTATTAAAGATGCACAATTCTGTTCTTGCTTTAGGATGTCGTATTTAATGAGACATAAAAAACTAAATTAGTATTATTGAATTGATCAGTTGGTTATAGTTTTATTTAATATATTCCCCTCTTAGACTCACACACTTATTGCAGTGGTCCTTCAGTTTTTCTAAGCCCTGTAAAAGAACTCGGAAGTTTGGGCCTCTAGCCGGACCTTTAACGATATCCTTAACACCAAGAACTTTCAGCACTATATATATATATATATATATATATATATATATATTTATATATATATATATATATATATATATATATATATATATATATATATATATATATATATATATATGGGATGCTTTCAGTTGGGATGTCTCTCATCTTGGGTTTTCTGGATCTAACACTGGAGTAAACAACAACAATAAATACAACATAAGATATCTCATAGCATGCATTTATTCTAAGTCAAATAATAAAAAAGGAAATATCGGATGGGACCCCTAAACTGAAAACATTAACTACTCAAGGACAATAGCTTCCATTGCAAATTGAGTTTCATGCAGATGAAATCGTTAATTTTTCTTGCTCGTTACGATAAGTTGTCGCGCCAACTCAGACATTTTTTGTAGATCTGTATAGTGGTCATTTATCACCATGCTGACAAACACTAGAAAAAGCTTCACTGAAGAGGACTAATAAAGCTCAAACACGTTCAGAGTTTCCTCGTGTTTGTTAAATATCAATTCAAATTAATATTACCCATCGAATATAATCAACGAAAGCGTTGAAAATTTGAAAAGACAAAATCACAATGAATTTCTAAACTATATTGGAGAGCAAAAAATAAGCAAAATACAGAAATGCTCCATGGACACTATCCGGCAAGGCTGGAATGTGAAAGTAGCTCAGAATGAAACATAAGGGCTTAAAAGTTATAGACTAGAAACAGAAATTAAATGCTTGATAAATGCTGCTCAAGACCAATGGGTAGCTATTGTAAAAAATAATATATCAAAAAGATAATAATATCTATAGCAGGATATGCAGCCAGTACAGGTGAGATGGAGAACTACAACATCTACGACTACCATGTTCTTGCATGTCTGAATATTACCGCAGGCACGATCACGTAGAGATCTATGTACCAACTTTTCTATGTGAAGGCAAACAATATTTGACATAAATATTTATATCAAACACGGTATGCAAAAACGACCTAGTCATTATAATACGGGAATTGCCAATCGAAACCGTCCCAAGATAATACTCAAGAACAGGAGCAAAAAAAAAACATGCACGTTGGTAGAGATTGCAGTCTTTTTCGATGAAGATATTGCATGAAAGACGTTGAGAAGATGTTAAAATACTAGGATCTTGAAATTTGAATCAGCTCGATGTAGGCCATGAAGGTTAAAATACTAGCGATTATCACCATCGTTCAATGTAATAACATAGTTCAAAAGATACAGTCTCTGCACACGATACATACACTGCAAGAGTAACCACCCAATAACATAGCTCAAACCTCACAATACATATTATACACGATTATCACTTAACAAAAATGACAGACACTACATTCCACTCCAACATAAACAATACCTATAATTATGAGTTTAGGACATTTACCCCTCATGGACAATAACCTCCCAAGGACAACTACCCCCGAGGACAACGATCGTAAGTTCGTGACTTAGATTCCCCGGCAGCGCGTTGTGTTCGTGAGCAAGACACTGTATTTCTCGTTGCTTCAGTCCACTCAACTGGCAAAAATGAGTAGAGCCTGTATTGCAAAGGGTCAACCTTATATTCTGTGTCACGCTGAATCTCCCTGAGAAGTACGTTAAATCGTATATGTAGCTGGCTCAGCTACTATAAATACGCGTACATTAATTTCACGAGCAGGCCGTTCCGTTGATCGGATCAACTGGAATACCGCGTCGTGGCAACCGACACACTGCCAGTATTGTAACCTGTAGGTGAAGTACTAACATTGGTTTGCCTCACCAAAACAGAAGGTTACACACGCTTTAAGAAGACTGATGTGCACTTGGTGATGCTGTAGAAACTCGCATGAAACCATCGAAAGAAACAATACTAGCAGTAAATATGTGAATTTGAAGGCGTATATGTGGCTTTAATAGTAAATAATGTCTCGCTCTCTATCTGAGATGAAGCCACTGGCCAAACAAGTATAATTCATGAATTAAATATGTATGTACGTATCCTAATATAGAATGACAATAATAAAAGCAGTTCTCAACATTTCTATTATATAATTATCCTTTCTTGAAATACAAATATTTAACGTGTGGGATTTTCTTTCTTTTTATTGTTTTTGTTTCTGCTGTAAGGTTTTTTTTCTCTCTGTTATTGTTAATTTATTTTAGGCTCTATTTTCTTTACATGAATACACATTACAGATGAAAGAGAACCTATACAATGGCTGTTTTTAATATTTGCTTCATATGCGCGCTCACCAACCCCAGCACTAAACCTGATTAGTCACTATTGGACTTGAATTCTGTTTGATAAAAGCACAGTTTTGTCTTACAATTATTATGAGTCTTTGCTTAATAATGACAAATGGATTGTTGTCGTTGTGGCTGCTGCTGTTCTTATAGTAGTAGTAGTAGTAGTAGTAGTAGTAGTTGTAGTAGTAGTAGTTCGTGCTGTTGCTGTTGATGTCGCTAAGGCGGCAAGCTGGCGGAATCGTTGCCGCTCCAGACAAAATTCATTTCTTCCAGTTCTTTTCGTCCTGAGTTCAAATGCCGTCAAATTCGAATTTGCTCCTCATTCTTTCGGCGTCGATAAAATAAGTAACAGTCAAGTACTGGGGTCGATATAATCGACTACCCCACATCTCGAAAAAAAAAAAACAACAAAAAACAGGCCTTGTACCTATATTAGAAAGGTTGTCATTGATAGCGCTGTTGTTCTTATTGTTATTGCAGTCAATATTATTCTTTTCTACTCAAGGCACAAGGCCTGAAATTTTGGGGGAGGGGGCTAGTCAATTAGACCTCAGTACGCAACTGGTACTTAATTTATCAACCCCGAAAAGATGAAAGGCAAAGTCGACCACGGTGGAATTTGAACTCAGAATGTAAAGACAGACGAAATATTGCTAAGCATTTCGCCCTCTGTGCTAACGTTTCTTATTTCTTTACTGCTCACACGGGGCTACATACAGAGAGGACAAGCAAGGACAGACAAACGAATTAAGTCAATTATATCGACCCAGTATGTAACTGGTACTTATTTAATCGACCCCGAAAGGAGGAAAAGCAAAGTCGACCTCGGTGGAATTTGAACTCAGAACGTAAAGACAGACGGAATACCGCTAAGCATTTCGCCCGCCGTGCTAACGTTTCTGCCAGCTCACCGCCTTACTGCCAATATCATTATCACTGTTAAGGCGGTGAGCTGTCAGAATCGTTAGTACGTTGGACGAAATGCTTATCGCTATTTCGTCTGTTTTCATGTTCTGAGTTCAAATTTCGCAGAGATCAACTTTGCCTTTCATCCTTTCGGGGTCAATAAAATAAGTGCCAAATGTAATCGACTTACACTTCTTCGGAAATTGCTGGCCATGTGTCAAGATTTGAAATCAATATTATTATCACTGTAAGTTTTGTTATTCTTGAGGTGTTCCAGTCGTCATAATCCTGTCTTTGTAGGGATATATAGTATTACGTTATCTAATGTAGCCTTCACTTATTAAAGTCGACAGGGTGTAATTTGTGGGAGATATTGCTGCTATTTCCAGCAGGACAGATGGCAACTTAAGGACTCCCTAGTGGTGAGCTGACAGAATCCGTCCGTCCGTCTTTACATTCTGAGTTCAAATTCCGCCGAAATCGACTTTGCTTTCATCCTTTCGGGTTCTATAAAACAAGTACCAGCAGAGCAATGGGGTAGATGTAATTGATAAGCCCTCCTAAAGATGTTGGCCTTATGCCTCTTTAGAAAAGATCAATTAATGTATCTAAAAATCTAATCTATGCCATTACATGCTTAGGGTGTGGTAATAATTATACTGGCCAAATAGGAATATCACTCCGTAGAAGAACCATTCTCCATAAAGCACAAATCCGCCACCCACATTACAGACAGATACAGGTCAGTGGACACATAGAAAGGTGTGCGAGGAATCTTAATCCTAATTTCCTAATTTTTCCCTTACTCAGGGACTAGTGGACCTGACACTGTTCAGTATTCGGTGTGCGTTCAAAGCAATGATTAGTAATATTACGAAACCGGTATGCTTTTGAATCTCTTTAACAAGTCACAATAATGACTTTTATTACTTTTATTCCTACCTCAGTTCATTCAATTGTATATATCTATCGTTACTTTTCATAAAAAGCCTTTACTTTCTTGATTTCTAATGTGCATTTTCGCTTATTTTTCCTCTTACTTTCCCCCCTATATATATATATATATATATATATATATATATATATATATATATATATATATATGTATGTTTGTTTGTATGTATGTATGTATGTATGTATGTATGTTTGTGTCTGTGTCCAACTAGCACCGCAGCTTGACAACCGGTGTTGGTGCGTTTGCGTCCCTGTACTTTAGCTGTTCAGCAGAAGAGACTGATAGAATAAGCACCAGGCTTACAGGGAATAAGTCCAGGGGTTAATTTTCACTATTATTATTATTATTGTTCAGTAGTTTTATTTTTATAACGTGCTTTCACTTCACTACCGAGCGCAGCTCTGTGCGCCTTGGGTATGTGCTGTGATTTGCTGTGGTGCTCTTATGTTTACTGTATTGAAAGTGTTTTGTGTAGAATGTGTACAGTACCCAGTAGTGCAATTTTCTGTATGTTATATATATTTGTAAGTCCTGGTATTTTTGTTATGTATTTGTCTGAATATTTTTTTATTATACCTAAGGCACCTACTATGATAGGAATTGTTTCTGTTTTTAGATTCCACATTCGAGTTATCTCTATTTCCAGGTCTTTGTATTTTGAAAGTTTTTCCATTTCTTTTAGAGAAACGTTGTCATCTGCTGGTATTGATACATCAATTAGAAAGCATTTTTTTTCTTCATGATCTTTGACAACTATATCTGGTCTATTTGCCTTAATTTCTCTATCTGTGTGTATTGGCATATCCCAGAATATGGTTGCTTTCTCGTTTTCTGTGACCTTTTCTGGCGTGTGTTTATACCATCTTTTT
>NC_142935.1:36753732-36758732 GCF_046866305.1 Octopus bimaculoides
TATTTCTTGCAAAGTCTTTATTAGATTATTTTAATTGTGTCCTTACTTTTGCACTGGTTCTTTTATTGCTGTTGATAATCAGGGCAGCAAGCTGATGGAACTGCTAGAGCGTCGGATAAATTGCTTTACAGAATTGGTTCTTGTTCTTTACATTCTTGGTTGAATTCCCGCCGATGTCAACTTTGTCTTCTATCCCTCCGGATCAATAGAATAAAGTACTAATTAAGCTGTTGATAGTATTAAGTAGTGCATTTTTTCCCTGAAAACTGCTGATCCTGTGTATAAATCTGATATCATTACTGATATCATTGAAATATATTGTTATATAAGTCAATGTAGTACTTGTTTATCCCTAGGAACTCAATCTAAATCTGATTCTTTCACACATGCTGGGTGACGTCAAACTCTGTTTTCTTCCTCTGTTAGCTTCGCTATAAACTTATAGAATATATCCTTGATTAAGAAGGCCTTCACACCGAGGTCATCTTATGTTTTGTTTTCATGCATCACAGACTACATTGCAATATCTAATATACTGATACGATGCAGAGCCGCAGAACTTGCTTTGAATGTTTACTCTAAGAGAGTACAAGTGGTTCTTTACGTCAATACTTCGCTGCTATCATTAAGATAATTCCACTTCTCTAACAAAATGTTTCATATTTTACGTGTCACCCTTTCGTAGCGATCTCATATCCCACTAATCAGGAGAAAAAGGACGAATGAAAACTTAAGTATATAGCGAAACTGAAAGAGAAAGAAAACAGAGTTTGACGTCACACAATATGAGCGAACAAATCGGATTTAGACTCATATGTCACTAAAAAGACCACAGTATTGCTTTTCCTTGTTTGTTCTTCTTTGTTTGGATTCAATATATATATATATATATATATATATATATATATATATATATATATATATATATGTTGATGCTCGTATGACAGGCGCTAGCGTACGAAAACAGCCGGAATGTTTGGTGTATCATGAAGTACTGTCGCGAAAGTAATGACAGCCTTTAAGAAAGAGGGAAAACTGTTCGCCGGCAGCTGCATAAAGCCGGATTTCACGGGAGGGCTACAATCAGAAAACCACTACTTTCAAAAACAAACGTTACAAAGCTTTTAGGGTGGAGTAAAAAATCTACAAATTTGGTCCCCAGAGCAGTGGAAGAATGTCATACATGGAGGAGGATATATGATGATCTTGTGTGTGTGTGTGGGGGGGGGGGGCTATATCTTGGAAACCCACCGGCCCAATGGTTTCCTTTCATGGCAGAATTAATAGTCGAGACTAATTAAGAATTTTATTTGATCAAATTCATCCTGTGATTGTGGAACTGTTTCCGGAGGGAAGCGCAATCTTTCAGGATGATAATGCACCAATTCATACAGCTAAAGTTGTTACTGAATAGCACGAGGAATATTCTAGTGACGTTGAATATCTTATCTGGCCACCACAGTCCCCAGATCTCAATATTATTAAACATTTATGGTGCATTTTAGAAAAACAAGTAAGGAGTCAATATCCTCCACCATCATCACTACAAGAACTGGAGACTATTTTAGCTGAAGAATGGACAAAAATTCCTTTGGAAACAATTCAAACTTTGTACGAGATCGTAACTCATAGAATTCAAGCTGTAATTACTGCCGAAGGTGGTCATACTCCATATTAAAATAAATTTGTTTGAAATTTTAAGGTGTTTCCATTATTTTGTCCAACCCCCTACGTATATATATATATATATATATATATATATATATGTGTGTACACACACACACACACACACACACACACACACACACACACACACACACACACAAATATACAGGGAACGGTGAATAAATTGTCGCCTAAATTACTCGAAAATGAAAATAACACTGACATCTCATTTCAACAGAACTTTTTACGAGAATCACATAAAAATATCTTGAATTACTAAAGAGTATATTTTTTCAATGAATTCGCCATTGGCTTCAACCACGGCCTCCAGACGACTTCGGAATCTCCTGCAAGTCTTCTGGATGGTTTCATATATGTTGGTGAATGCTGTCATGATCTTTGCCTTCAGTTCATCTTTGGTGTTATTAGGAGTTTTGTTGGTCTCTCGCTCAATTGCGCCCCTCGCATAATGATCAAAAGGTTTGCAGTCTGGGAAGTTAGGTGGCCACATGTTATGAGTAATGTGATCGAAGAAATTGTCTGATAGCCATGATTGGGTTCTCCCGATTGTAGGGCATGGTGCAGAGTCCTGTTGCCAGACTTTGGGTCTTACAGCAGCAACCCTCTTGACCAAGGGCCTCTGTACCTCCTCCAGGCACTTGATGTAGGCCTCTGTATTTAGCCTGAGGTCGTGTAGGAAAATGATTGGAGGTATAACGTTACCATCACTTGTGATCGCTCCAAACACCATGATATTGAATGGATGTTGGATTGTTATCGCTCTCGATATATATGTTTTGGGGACACGGCAAGCCAACAGTTGTTTCTCGTCTGAGAAAGACTAAAGCATGTTCGGTTGGAGGGGATACTTGAGTTTGTTCAAAAGCATCGTAGCACGGTCTTTCCTCTTGCCCTTGAAGGCTTGGGATAAATATTGACCCTTTCTTATCTTGTATGAGGAATACCGACTGTCTTCCTGCACTACCTGTTTGATAAAAAAAACTCAGACACTCCCTTGTCCCTGGGGATGGACCTGACTGACTTGGAGGAATCGTTGTCAATCATGGCCCGGATATCACCAACAAATTCAGGAGTTCTTTTCTTATCAGAAGGATCAGAGTGAGTTTTTGGAGATGCTATGACTCATCCAACGGTTTCCGAATTCTCTGCACTGTCCTCAGATTGACACCCAAACACTCTGAAGTGTTCGTTTTGGAACCTCCGGCGCGAATGCCAAGTAGTACAGCTTGTCGTTTCCAAATTTCAGGCAGAGTGAATTGCGTCATGGTGCTGTTTTTCTCAGAGACGCGGCCCAACAGGTCCTACAATACTGTGTAGTCAACAAAATCAAAAAGAAACAATGCGCATGCGCGAAATTAAAAATATAGAATGACGATGATTTAACCATCTCATTCTGTATATATACACACGCACTCACACACACATATATATACATACATGCTGACACACACATAGATACATAAATAAATAAATACACACACATATATACATACATAAAATATGCAATTATATTCTACACTCCAGATACAGTTTGTATTTCTAGTAGACATGTAACACATGTTTAAGACCGCTTAATGTCTCATCAACGCTAGTATAAAGAGAATTGGAAATGTTTTTATTTTTACATAAATTGGAGATACAGAAATAACGAAAATGTCAACAATGCAAACATTTTCAAGCTGTTATGCAAATTACTATATAAGAGTGCACGAAATTTCGAAATTAACATTAAAATTCAATCTAAATATTCGCCTGGTGAAATGACTTGTTACGGTAATTTTATAGACGAATGTCTCATAGTGAGGTCGAAAAAAAAAGAAAAAGAAAAAAATGTTAAATCTAATTTCGATGTCGATTTGAAAAGTTCAAACTCTCTTGCAAAGTTGTTAGGATAAACAATTCGAATAGCTTTAGGGCTAGTGAAGTTAGTGATGTTGCAGCTATGTCGACTTTTTAATGTCGAAATACGACTTTTTAATGTCTTTTGATGTTTTTTTTTCCGGTTTTTATCGATTAAATTTGGGGTTTTGAATTTATGATGCTTGTAGAACTTTGTAAGCTGGTGTGAATATTTAGGTGTATCCCGTTTGGTAGGTAGGTATACGATATGTCAGAGCTTCAATTATTTTCGGCTTTATTGGATTTAATCTTTTACTTTGGCAATATAAAGATCAAAGGTCCAAAGTTTAGTTAGCATTTAAAAGTTAGTAACCGGGTCTGTCAACTTGCTCGGTAATGGAACAGTTTAGGGGTTCACTGAAGATTATAAGTAGGTGATGTGTGTTCTCGTGGTTGTCGTTATGCGTGTGAGTGTGTGTGTGTGTGATTGTGTGTGTGTGTGTGTGTGAAAGCAATATTTCGAAAACTGTATAACCGTGAAAACAGCAGAAAGATTGGGTGTTTTACCCCTATAGACGGAATGAGTTGTTAGCAGACAGCTATGGGACTCGAACACGCATCTCTCAGATACCGTCATATAAGGGAAAGACGCCCAATCTTTCTGCTGTTTTCACAGCCATACTGCGTTCCAAATATTACTTTCTTGTTCTGTATGATGCGGTACACATTTGACGCTTCCAAAAACAAACAAAAATTGTTTACCTATGTTGCGCGCGCGCGCGCGCACACACACACACACACACACACACACACACACACATATATATATATATGCAACAATATATACATACGTATATATACATCGTTACATATATATATATATATATATATATATATATATATATATATATGTGGGCACAGGACGTCACGAAACTTGTACAACAAAAAATACGAACTACGAGTACATGGAATAGGAACTATTTCTTCGAACAACGAAAAACATAAATAGAAATCAAGACAAACAACATAAAGAACGAACCTTCATCAGTTGTTGGCTGTCTTTCTACTCTCGTATTTCGAGAATTTCACAACAAGATATACTTTCGATAAAGCAGTTGCTCCAGCAAAGCAAATTAAATAAATTTTGGGGTTTTGCGTGGGGCGGGGGGTCAAAATTGCTAACAAAAACACGACAGTGAAAACAAGCAGGAATGGCTACTAAGCCTAAATGAGGTTGTGGTGGCGAATGCATAAATCAAGCTTGGACAAGAGACAGACAAGAACACGTCTTCCTTGATACAGCTACAACGGAGAGAAAGAAAGAAACACAAGTTAGGAGAAGAAAGAAAGATGGCCGATAGTTACGTAGGAGCCAGTGAGCAAGGGAGGAAGAATGAAGGAGAGAGAGAGAGAGAGAGTGAGAGAGAGAGAAAGAGTGACAGACAGAGAACTGTGAAGGAGAAAGGAAAACATTG
>NC_142935.1:36763732-36806232 GCF_046866305.1 Octopus bimaculoides
AGTGTGGCTGACCCCTAGGGGTGGATGTTACTGTTGCTTTTAGCCCCAGGAGGACATCTCCTCCAGCTGGCTTATCGACACACGACTGTGTCCTGTTTGCCAAGGGAGTTATCCCTCTCACCTCGGCCAGCAGCACGAACGTATCCGGATTTCAGGGTTATTTCCCTTCGTCGGCGTTCGACAGCTGATGACCTTGGTGAGAGAGAAAAACCTGGCAGACCTTATATCTTCTTTTCCAGTGGCATTCTTCACTGATATTGAAAAGGTGAAAACAAGCAATGTTAATTCTCTAAATGAAGTATTAACAGTAACTGCACGATAAAGTGTAGTATATTGCCACTTAAGTGTGGCTGACCCCTAGGGGTGGATGTTACTGTTGCTTTTAGCCCCAGGAGGACATCTCCTCCAGCTGGCTTATCGACACACGACTGTGTCCTGTTTGCCAAGGGAGTTATCCCTCTCACCTCGGCCAGCAGCACGAACGTATCCGGATTTCAGGGTTATTTCCCTTCGTCGGCGTTCGACAGCTGATGACCTTGGTGAGAGAGAAAAACCTGGCAGACCTTATATCTTCTTTTCCAGTGGCATTCTTCACTGATATTGAAAAGGTGAAAACAAGCAATGTTAATTCTCTAAATGAAGTATTAACAGTAACTGCACGATAAAGTGTAGTATATTGCCACTTAAGTGTGGCTGACCCTTAGGGGTGGATGTTACTGTTGCTTTTAGCCCCAGGAGGACATCTCCTCCAGTTGGCTTATCGACACACGACTGTGTCCTGTTTGCCGCCAAGGGAGTTATCCCTTGGCAAACAGGACACAGTCGTGTGTCGATAAGCCAGCTGGAGGAGATGTCCTCCTGGGGCTAAAAGCAACAGTAACATCCACCCCTAGGGGTCAGCCACACTTAAGTGGCAATATACTACACTTTATCGTGCAGTTACTGTTAATACTTCATTTAGAGAATTAACATTGTATGTATATGTATTTATTTATTTATTTATGTGTTTCAGCCAAGTGGCTGCGGTCATGCTGGTGCACCACCGTGATTTTCGCGTTCCTTGCATGGCTCTTCTCCCCCACCTTACATGGTCCAATCAAGAGTTTTGATGGCACATCTGGTGTATAAGAGAATTTGACACAGCTGCCCTAAACTGCGTCTCATTACGAGCCATTGGTTCGTCTGGTATCGTGGAGAGGAAAGCGTCAAGTTTTGTCTTGAAGACCTCCGCATCCATGTTTTGCATGTCTCTCAAATGTTTTGGCAGGGCATTGAAGAGCTGAGGTCCTCTGAAACCGAGGCTGCTGCAGTATCTCGTTCTTATGTGAGATGCAGTGGACGGTACCTTTGGCACCATGCAGTGGCGACCCGTGCGGGCATTCCTGTAGTACTTGATACCAAAGTTTGGCACCAGTCCTTCCAGTATTTTCCATATGTATATTATTACATACCTCTCCCGCCTGCGCTCCAGGGAGTAGAGACCTAGTGCCTTCAGTCGCTCCCTGTAGTTCATCTGTTGGACTGTGGCGATCTTACACACAGATATATATTATGTATACACAGATGCATACAAGCTTGTGATTACGCATAATATTTAATGATACAATTGCCAGACACACACACTCACTCAAGCAGCACGCAGGCACGCTCACTCATACACACACACACACACACTCGCATAAGCGCTTTCAAATACTGTCACACATACACACACGCACACACTTGTACTCATACGTACCTACCTGCATACATACATACACATAGAGCTTACTTCCAAATACGTGTGCACATGTTTCTAAATACATAGAGAAGAGTATTGATTCAATAAATACTCATGTTGATGTATGATTCATAAAACGTTTAACATGCCTAAGTACACATCTTTACATATAGTGGCTGTCAAACTTCGCGTACTTCATCCATTCACAGCATGATAAATGATATTTAAATGCACACACACACACACACACACACACACACACACACACACACACACACCTCTATATTTGTATGTGCTAAATATATACGTATACATATACATACACACACGCAAGGGTACACATACGTATTTATATATATGAGTTTGTATGTATGTGCATATACTTATGTATATGTATTTACCTGTATATGCGTATGCTTGCATGTGTGCATGTATATTTATGCATGTACGTGTATATGTATATGCGTATACATATATATATATATATATATATATATATATATATATATATATATATGTTTGTGTGTATATATACATATAAGTATATATATTTACATATACATGTATGTAAATATATATATATACAAATCTTTATTTCTCTCCCACCCACTCTCTCTGTTTCTCTCTCTGTCTCTCTCTCTCTATATATATGTATATATATGTTCACGCACACATATATGCATACTCAAACATATACATATGTATATACTACTACCCATTCATACACACAGAGGCACAAACGCGTATTCACTTACATACAGCCTAACAGACTTAGGACCATTATTTATTCATTTATATCATACAATGCATACAATGAGATGAGATGAGTGAGATGAAAGCTTTATATATATTTCAAAGACGAGGACGACTATGAGCTGTGTCAATATTTGCTAGGAAAATACAAAAGTGGTTCTGTTACAGTGATATTGGTAATAATGTGCATAGCTCGGCTTACAGTCATGATGGTGGTGACTTGGAGTGAAGTCGAACGGTAAAAGGAAGCCCTCGAAATATTTGTTTCAGTCATCGTGACTACAGGAATGAAAAATCTTTTTTAAGTAATAATATGTCGCCTAGAGTTCACCTAACCCTGTAGCTCTCAAGATTTTTATAGCCCTGCGATCTCTTTTACTGAATAACATTTATTTTGGTCGTTGTAATGTTGTAACTGTCTGAATGAATATCTGTTTTAACCAGGCACCCATTGAACAGCATCTTTTCGGCCGTTGTGAATGAAAATCTGTTTTCGTCACTGGCTGTAATTTAGGGCTTACCTAATTCAGCAGCTCTCAACATTTTTGTATCCGGTCCCCGTTTTCACCGAATAACCTCTTACAAATGCCTCTTTTGCCTGTTTAATACCTTCCCCGATAAAAGAACCACAGCTTATTTTTTAATCAAACAGTTAATTTTGGTTTCGGATTTCAGCATAAGCCCACCTTTTTGGAGCTGGGTGAGTCAATTACATTGGCCCCAGTGCTTAACTAGTAATTATTTCATCAACTCCAAAAGGTTGAAAGGCAGTATTTGAATTATAACGTTAAGTCGGAAGAAATGTCGCTAAGTATTTTTGCCAGCGTTGTAAAGATTCTGCCAGTTCGCCGTCTTAATTGAAAGTAAAGTTACGTTTTAGAGTCATGCTGATTCATTCGGGCCGGTTTCCTGGTTTCCATAGCGTATATATTCCCCACCTGGACGAGACGTCGGTCTGTCGCAGGATTACTCATTTTTGCCAGCTGAGTGGACTGGAACAATGTGAAATGAAATGTTTTACTCGACAACACAACACGTCGCCCGATCCAGGAATCGAAATCATAATCTTACGATCATGAGTCCAATATCTTAACCACTAAGGCATGCGCCACCTTAATTAAGTAATACTGGTCTCAAATTTTGGCTCAAGGGCAGCAATTTCGGGGGAGGAGGTGGTTGAGTCGATTGCATCGACCCCATTACTCGCCTGGTGCTTATTTTATCGACCCCGAAAAGATGAAAGGCAAGGTCAACCTCAGCGAAATTTGTACTCAGAATGTAATAACGAACGAAATGCCGTAGAGTGTTTTGCCCGGCGTTCTCACAATTTTGCCAGCTCGCCGCCTTAACTGCCTTAATCAAATGACCAATCCTATCCAATGTCTACTATGTTTTAGATATCTGCATGGGATAGTATGTGTGTGTGTATATATATATAGTTTTACGTATACCTATAAGATAATGAAGGGTGAGAACTTACCCTATATTTTCCGAAGGTGGCGAGATAATCATTTGTCAACGACTGTTTGGCAGAAATGAAATGAAATTTTTATTATGATCACTACGGATCTAATTTACATAGATGATACAAAGACAAGTACAAACAAATGTACAAAATGTATGAGTTCTTCTTTTTAAAAAATTTTTACGATGTTTTTATAAAATTTAAAAAACGATGACTTTGAATATTCAGACATACATATGCATGCATACCCACACACATCTATATAAATATATATATATATACACATACATACATACATACATACATACATACACACACACACACACATACCCATACATACACCTACACACATGTATGTCTATAAAAAGAAGGGGAGATTGGGTTTTTCAACCCGGCAGCCTATAAGGCCCAGCAGTTTGCCTTTTATTTTCACAATGATTAGTTTGGGTGACTTACACCCACCTTTTTCACTACTTCCTTCCATCTTCGTTCATATACTTTCTCAGACAGGGTTCTCTTTTCCAGCCCTATCTTGCTCTTCAGGTGATATCTGAAGTAGAACAGCAATCCAGGGCTGGATATGTAGGACCCTGTCACGATGCCTTCCATTCTCGTCCTCCATATACACTCTTTCAATAATGCTACCGTACAGAGAAAACAAGCCTCACCTTCCTTTGATAGTCCAGTTGGCGGTATCATCTTTATCATAGACTCAGCCGGAGAGCTTCCGACAATGTACGAGAGCGTGCTGGACAGTTTCACTGTCCTGCTCGTATCTCGGACATGTCGGTGGCACTGCTAAACCGTGCCTGGATAACTTTTCGCGAACAGGTAGAGCATTCCTGTAACTCTGCCAAGTCAGAGATTTTTGGAAATTATCCAAGTACTCTGGCTTGAAGGTCTTACGAAACAGGTTGGCGAGTTGGTTCTCGTCGAACCCCAGAGCCCCTCCTAAGACGTCATCGTTTCCCTCCTCCACTAGCCGTCTGTAAAATACCGAGGTGGTATTCCCGCAGCCAGCCTTGCCCGTCTTGTGGATAGACCAGAGTGCCTGACGGCACTCCTTCTGCCATAAAGTCAGATTACATCTTCTAATGAGACCGGGTTTAAATCGTTCCAGCGAGGCCGGTCGCGGCAAGAACTCCCCCGCCAACGGACTCCACACCTTATCACCCTCCAGGTGGCACCAGAGATGTCTCAGCCTCAACGCATGTCTGCGCATCATTAGCCAGGGCATCCCCAAACCACCCTTTAGCGGTTCCTGGCAGCATACAGAGCGCCTCACAAGTGGCTTTCCCCCCCTCCACAAAAAGCGGAAGAGGAGTCGTACCAGCTTGTTTAGCCAAAAATCGGGGCAAGGCACAACGGACAGGCGGTAGGTGATTACAGATGCTATAAACATCTGCACCACCTCCGCTCTACCCTTCAAGGACAGAGACCACCCGGACCACTTCCGGATTATTGCCTCCACCTTGTTTACTACCTCGCTCCAATTCTTCTCCGTCTGTGACTCTGAACCGAACCAGACTCCAAGCAACTTAACAGGACCATCTGTCCAGTGTCCAACGACACTGGACGATAACGGCCTGTTCCTCCAGGTGCCGAGGCGCAGACCGATGGACTTGTCCTTGTTAACTTTTGCTCCTGCCACCGCTTCGTATCTTCGGAGAGCATCTTCTACTCGAGGTAGTTGTGCTTCCTCAGACACGATGAGAGTGACGTCGTCCGCATACGCAGAAGTAAACTTACCGCATCCGATCTCATTACGGTTGCCACCCAACTTCTCCAGCCTCCGCAGCAATGGCTCCAGGGCCAAAACATACAGGACCGGAGACAAGGGGCACCCTTGACGAACAGACCGCCTGATCGAAAACGGCTCCATTAGGTAACCGTTTATCTGGACGGTGGACTTAATGCCGCTGTACATAGCGGAGATCCACCCGCGAAAGCCCGGGCCTATCCCAGCCGCCTCGAGGACGGCCTCCAGGTACCGATGGTCGACCCTATCGAATGCTTTACTTTGGTCTAAGTGGACCACTGCCCCTCCTTTGCCGGCTAATTTCCCAACCCTGTCTAAGGTGTAGCGGAGAAGGTGAAGATTGTCCTGGATCGACCTGCCTGGGATTGCACAGGGCTGTGCCTTCCCGACAAGCTTCTCCACGACCGCCGTCAACCTTTTAGCTAACACCTTGGCCAAAATCTTTAGCTCTACGTTGAGTAGAGTTATGGGCCTATAGTTACTAATGCTATCCCCCTTGCTTGGGTCCTTCTGTATCAGCGTCACAACTCCCCGGCTTACAGAACTGGGAATTCTCCCATTCTGCTGCCAGTTTGCATAGACGCCTGCCAGAATCTCCCCAAACAAGTCCGGCATTGCTCGGTAAAACTCGTAGGGCAGACCATCCAGTCCCGGAGACTTTTCCCCAGCGCACTCGGCCAGCACCTCTCTTACCTCCGCGGGAGTGATCAGGCCTTCACAGCATTCAGCCTCGCGCGCCGAGAGTCGAGGCCCGCCAGCTAGGAAGTCCCTTAAGGGCTCCCCACGCTCAAGCGGACCGCTCTCCCCGAGAACCCGAGCAAAATGCTGGTGAAGGGCCTTTTGCATCTCCTCCTGTCCATAGATCCTGCGTCCCTGCCCGTCAGTCAAAGACCCAATGCAGGACTTCTTGCCCTTCTGACTCTCCACATGGCGAGCCCATCTGGCTGCGTTGATACCTTCTCGTTTCCCAGCGCGTAACTTAGCTCTGACTCGGCATCCTTCGTGTTTGGCATTGAGGTGACGATACAAGACCGTTCTCACCGCCGTCACTCTGGATGCGGTGCCAGATTCCATTGCCTCATCTAGACTCCTGACTAAGTCACCCTCTATTCTAGTCCTATCTAAACTTAGCTGATTGCTAAACCTAATGGACTCAAGTCGTATGGCTCTCTTGAGGGCGTGCCACCATCTATTATTAATGATGGTGCCACATAATGCCCTCTGCACTAACTCCTTAATCCGGGTGCGAAAAGTTACACAAGTCAAAATAGACTTGTTCATTTTCCAATACCCGGGTCCCTGTCTATGACACTTATCTATATGCACCTCACACGTCACAAGTTTGTGATCCGAGTAAGGCACAATGCAAAAATGTGGACAGCTAAAACTATTCTTATCTCTTTCCTTAACAAATATTCTATCTATATACGATCTGCGTGAGCCGTCGTTGTTACTCCACGTCCACTGTGGAACGCTCGGCTCATCCAGTCGGTAACGGTCTACTAGATTAAAGCTCTCTAGCAGACCTTTGAGGCAAGAATTTCCTTTCCTATCAGCGGAGCCTACACTATCAACTCGCGCATCGAGAATAGTGTTGAAGTCCCCTAACAATACTATGGTTTTAGACGTCAATAGAAAGTACTCCAGGTTCCGAAAAAAATCCGACTGCCTGTGTCCGTTAGGAGCGTAGACAGCCACCAACCTGAGGGACTGCTTACTTTCGTGTGTCACATCTAGGACGACCAGCCTACCTTCTGGGTCCAGAAGGACAGTACGTATCTGCAAATCCAAGTTTTTCTTGATGAGGACTGCCACGCCTGCACCTCCCCTCCGGCTCGGAGAAATAAATTTCTCGTAACCATTGAGGAGGGGCGAGAACGCTTCAGGTCCCTTCATCTTGGCAGAAATGAAATAACGTTGGTATGAATAACCAAATATATATACAGGAGGTTAGCATAGCACGAGACAGGTAACCTCGTTCACTTCCTGTTAACTAGCAAAGCAGGTAATCTCGTACTTTCTGTTAAAAAGGGGAATGGGGAAGACAGCAGGAGCTTGGCGCGGATAGAACCAGAACGAGACGGAGCTGCATACGGGTCGGACCGTTCACCAACTACCTTGAAACCATTGAGATTATGTCCAGTCTCAGGTATACGTAACAATATATATATATATATATATATATATATATATATATATATATATATATATATATATATATATATATATATATATATATATATATATATATATATATATATATATATATATATATATATATATATATATATATATATATATATATATATATATATATATATATATATATATATATATATATATATATATATATATATATATATATATATATATATATATATGTGTGTGTGTGGCCTATATGTTTTCTGTACTCTGGTTATTATTTATTATTTTTTGTCTACGTTTTGTTTGCAACGTCCTGTACCCAGATATGCACCTATATATACAGGTAGATGTAGGTATGCGCATACTTGTACGTATATATGCATATACTTATTTATTATTTGTTTTATATATATATATATATATATATATTAATTTTTAGAGAAATTACTGGAGAAAGTGTGGTGTTATATAACAAAATTTCTTTTTGTTCTTATACCACAATGTTATTTTTATACAAAGATTGTTTTTTTTAAAATATATTTTACCTTTTGTCTTCTACTTGTTTCAGTCATCCGACTGCAGCCATACTGGGGCACCTCGTTGCGGAATTCTAGTCGAACAAATCAGCCCCAGTATTTTCTTTTAGCTTGGCTCTTATTTTATCGGTGTCTTATGCTGATCCGCAATGTTAAGTGGATGTAAACACACCAACACCGGTTGTCTATCAGTGGTGGGGACAATCATAATCATACACATGCATATGCACACATACACACACACGCACACTTGTGTTTGTGTGTGTCTGTGTGTTTTGCTTTTCTTTCCACCCTGATGGAGGCCAGTTTTACGGTAATCCATATCTTTGACTTTTTGCACACTTCATCTGCCAATATTACAGCTATTACGTAATTCAAAGCCCCGAAACAGGTATCGGACCTAAAATACCATGTCCTCTCCCCTTAGTTTTCTGTATCAATAGTACTTCATGTAAATCTGTTCGTAAATATCTAAATCTCTCTATGCTTATACACGAGCGTTCATCTGAATATTTTCATTTTTTCTGTCTGTATTTATTCCTATATACATCTACACACACACACACACACACACACACACATATATATATATATATATATATATATATATATATATATATATATATATATATATATATATATATATATATATATATATATATATATATAATTTTCTAGTAAATTTTGTTACCAATATAGCATAAGACTTCACCCCAAAGGATCATTGATTAGATTCCTTAAGGATCGTTCTCATTGTTTATATTTCCAAGGTTTCAAATTTGTATATTTAAAAACTATAGAGACTTTCAACACGATCGATTTTTATTCCATTTATTTAATTATTTACCATTCGATGTCAACATTTCTGTGCTCAACTCTATCCAGCGACTGATCCGTTGGATGTCTGACGTTTGGCACTTCCTCAGGAATGGCTTCCATTAGAACAAATGACCCCAAAACACTATCTATCAGAACAGATTATTAAAAATTATTTAACTATACCGTTCTCCGCCATGCTGTCTTGGTTATGTCTTGATTATGATATATAGGGGAGGTAACTCCTTAATCTTTTCTATTGATATCGCTCTCCTGTGAATGTCTACTAGATTAATTTATTTAATTTAATTATTTCTTAATTAATTTATTAATTTATTTATTAATGACTATTGATTATCCCGGATAGGTAGATTATTTTTGTTGCCTCTGGGGGGCTATCATTGCTATTATTTTATTTTACATTAATACTGTCTCAACGGATCAGTCGCTGGATAGAGTTGAGCACAAAAATGTTGACATCGAATGGTAAATAATTAAATAAATGGAATAAAAATCGATCGTGTTGAAAGTCTCTATAGTTTTTAAATATATATATATATATATATATATATATATATATATATATATATATATATATACATATATATATATATATATATATATATATATATATATATATATATGGATATCTTATATATCAGCCACAAGCGTGCTTATTCGCATCACTATCTCCATAGCTGCTCACCTGGATTCCTCTTGCTGCCACTCTTTAATCTGCGGACTTAGTCCTCGATACAGACTTCAGAGTGTAAGTTAAAATCATTTAAGCACTACTACTTGCTTTCTATATTGTGATTCTCTGGATCTCCGTCTACCAAATCCTCTTGGTAGGATTTGGTAAGCCCGAGGCTATAGTACAAGATACTTGTCCAAGTTGCAACGCAGTGGGGCTGAACCTGGAACCATATGGTTGGGAAACAAACTTTTTACCACACAGCCATGCCTACACTTGTGATATTTCATTTCTATAAAAAAATCATGACCCGTCTAGATACCCAGTACTCGCCCACACACGCACCATAATATTCCCGTGACGTTTACTATCCTCTTAAGAGCTCACAACAGCCACAAGAGCGCATTGTCATCTAGGTTAAGAGCATTTTTCGTTAATCTTTTATGAAATCATAGCCTTACCCAGATGTGAATATGTTTCTTTAATCTTAAGTTTTAGCATTTTCTTAACTGTTCTTCAACTCTAACAAGAAGTGAAATCAAAGAGCCTGAGAAGTCCTGTAACTAATTATTAAGCGCTTCTACGTTACGTGACCACTCAATATGCTGGAAAATGCAGCTAAATTCTCTAAAGTCACAACTTCTCGTCTTATAAAAAGGACTGATTAGATAATGTGGTTTTGGGCTCCATAGTCATAAGGAAACGGCTGGAGGCTCATGAAATGGTTTTTTGATCATAGGCCTGTTAAGTTGGAATTAACCTGTGGTTAAATGACAGAAACAACCGACAACAATGAATAACCAAACATCTCTGGAATTATATTCTATCTGCCTTAGAATAGAAAGATCTTAAATGACACAGTATATATATATTCTTTATAAATGCATAAAAAAAAAGCCAAATGACCACGGTCAGAAAACGTTTGATTTCCTTTACTGGAGTTGGTTTGGGGCTTAAAAGCCAAGAAAAAAAATAATAACGACATATATCACTGCGTCAGGTCTTTTAAAATAGGGATGACTCAGTTGATAGAACACCAGAACCAAATTTGTTACAAAACTAGAAATAAAGGGAATTAGTAACATGTTTCATTTCCTTATGGTAATGATTTATACTTTGTATGTTTGACCAGCAAGTAATATGTTTACTGGATATTAATATTGCACATAAAGTCTTTTAGGGCGGCACGCGGGATAAATCTTCAGCACGCCGGGCAAAATACTTAGCGGCATTTCGTACGTTTTCATGTTTATAGCTCAAACTTTCGCCGAGGTCCGCCTTGCTTTTCATCTTTTCGGCGGTCAATAAAACAAGTACTAGCTAAACACTAGGGTCGATTAAATCGGCTCAGCTCCTCCGAAACTGTTGACTTAGTGACAAAGTTTGAAAGCAATACTGGATATTGCCGGATTGTATCCCAACCGGAAGTAAGATCTAAGTCATCGTTAAAGCACGAAACACATCCATTTGACCAATTATTACAAGTCGCGTTCATACATTTTTAAGTGAATAGAAATTTCTCAGGGAGTTCTCCTACATTAAGAACATATAGTTAAGTGGTGGCTAATATATTAAATGTATTGAAATCCATTCCTATTCCTAATTTGTTTTCTCATTTTACCTTTTTCATGCTGGGATACCACACAATGGAACTGAACCCAGAACCATCTGGTTCAGAAGCAAACTTCTTACCACATAGCTACACCTGCACCTGTTTAATTTATTTAAATTACAGTTGTAGTTAAGAGGAAAATTATTTCATTAGCGTTAATGATAATTTTTGTCTAGGAAGACAAGAAAGACAACTCTGACATGAAAATATACAAATTAGTTATACATTAAATAGCAACAAGCAGCTGAAAGGTCAGTAGTGGTGTAATGCAACAAAACGTATTACTGGTTGTAATGGATGCTTCCTTCCCAACAGAAGGAAAAATATGGAAATGCATTACTCTTTATTTAAAGGTAGCTCTTAATACTCTGATGAGATTCAGTTACCTCTGCTATTACAGCTAAATTTGTTTCCTAAAAGTTCTAAATTTAGTAAATCATTTTAATCATATTGTTTTTTTTTCCTGATCACTAAGATTGGATTTCCTTTAAGCGTTTAAAATGTTTTTATCTTTTTACTTTAATTTAATATTTTAAATTTCAAATGTTCGTTGTAATTTCAATTTGCTTTCTTTTAATCTATTTTAAATTCATTTAATCTTATTTTAGTTAATTTAATTTTACTGTGGTTTGGTTTTGTATATTTTGACTTTATTTAATGTGATTTAAAACTGTTGTTGGTAGTCTGTATCTGTAAATAACCCAAAGCGTTTTCCATAAACTATTTCGACAAGAATTTCGAATATTGATGAATTGTTGTTTTGGTTTCGAATAAGATATCATTCACATGATGCTGGATCTATATATTTCAGATTTGGTGGCAAGTTAGCTCTGGAACAAAAAGGAAGTGGACATCATATTGAGTTCCATAGAAATTTAATTAATGAACTTAGAACATATAATTTCCACATCTACAAAACTTCCAGTTTATTGTTAAAGTTTAACACCAGAGTTATTCCTAATCGTGAAATTATATGGCCTAGTATTCAGAATGTTGTACTCATGACTGCGAGTTTGTGGTTTCAATTTCTGGATCAGGTGGTGCATTACGTTCTTGAGCAAAGCACTTCATCTCACGTTACTCTGTGATCATTTCGACACATGACGTGTCGTGCATCGTGCACAAGTTCAGGCAACGTCTATTTAATGGAGGATGTCAGCTAATGTACAACATATACATTTGATCACTATAAGAAAAGCATTTGTGCAAGGTTGTTCAGCACGAAAATTGCAGAACCGTTTTTCTCGGACTACGAGAGACCACCATCCTTAATCAAAGACCATCCATATCACAATTTATGACTATCCCTTATAGTCCCACCCCATACAATAATTAGGGCTGTACGAGAACACGTTATCCAATGTAAGAACCGCTATGCAGTTTCCTGACTTTCTAGAAAAAAACAACAAAATTTCCCTTAAATTAAACTTTACCGTCTTAATAAACTAGAAAATGTAGTCTTCGAATCCTGTACAAACGCAAGGAGAAACCGAGAGAAATGCTTTTCATGATAACTTTGCCCAACCAGGCCTGACCTGGGGCTAAGCAAGAGCAACAACAACAATAACAGATTCTAATTCCAAGAAGGTAGCGAATAACTCGAGTGAGGCAACGTCACGACTTTATCACGCGGAATTTTCATTCATGTCTCTGACCGGTTACGTTTTATTCTGCTGTGATGTTATGCTAACTGGAAAGAATATACATAATACGTACATACATATATATATATATATATATATATATATATATATATATATATATATATACATATATACACATACACACACACACACACACACACACACACACACACACACACACACACACACACACACATATATAATTTAACTTTTCTCACGCGATCATTATAACGAATCTGCAATGATTACTGGAAACAGCTGTAAGTCAAATTTACTACACTAAGGGAAAAATATGTAATTACAGTTATTTATGCCTTTTCTGATACACACGCACACACACACATATACACACACACACATATGTATATATACACACACACATTTATATATACATGCATACACATGCACAGGTGCTAGCATGCACATACACATGTGTACACACATCTTGCATACGCGTGCACACACGCATGTATGTATACTTTTAAACACAATAGGCGATATACATGCTGAATCGATGGTTGATTGGTTGGTTGACTCAATTTACATTGTACTGAGAGAGAGAGAGAGGGAGAGGGAGAGAGAGAGAGTTAACTTAAGTTTTAAGGTACAGGATCAGCGCACATTCAAAGTTTCGTGACAGGCCATGAGTGAAAGAACGGTACGTACACACCTATGTTGAGAGAAAAAAATGATAAAGACTAAGGTGGTAGTCGTGTTATAGGAGGACGAGGAGGATAAATGACAGAGAAGTTAAGTTAGGAGATACACAAATTAGAAATTTCATTTTGAGGTAATAAATATTTTTCTTTCGAAAATTAGTATTCATTTCATGATCTTCTATAAGCAGCAAGAAATTTGATAAAATTTTAACATATTATTGTTGCATGCATGCTATATTTTCCGATATTACACACGGTCGCCAAAATATATTTCCGAAGTTACCAGTGGCATGACGAGTAACGGTCTAATATTATATACACACACACACACACACACACACACACACACACACACACATACATATATATATATATATATATATATATATATATATATATATATATATATATATATATGATATAGATACGTACATATATTTCTCGATTTCTTAACTAAATATATATATATACAGATACATATGCGCGTACACGCGCGCACGCACGAACACACACACACACATACACACTTTTATATATGTAATAAAAATACCGATATAATCCGAAAAAGGTAATCGATGATATATTATTCCAAACAGGTAACTATAATCAGATATTGTCTGCATCAGCGTGAAGAAAATTATTCAAGATTATATTATTTTAGAAGACAGTACTGTCAAGCGAATAGAAAGATATAAAGGTGCATAAGTTTGACGGAGAAAGAAAAACAACATGAAAAACGTATGATTTTTTTGAACTAATTTGTCCTTCACCGAAGAGCAAAACAAGACACAGCATGAAAGAGTAAGTTAGTAAAAGGAAAAGAGAAATTATACACGTGTTTATAAAGAATCAGCCATTACAGACAGTGAAACGGAGCAAGAAAGAAAAGGAAAGGGGTTTTAGTAGCTAGGGAATGACAAATCATGAGAATTAAGAGAAAACTTGAGTGTGTTTATTGTGGTTGTTGTTTTATGTTTGTTTATTGATGTATAGTGGAGGCGCAATGGCTCAGTGGTTAGGGCAGCGGACTCGCAGTCATAGGATCGCGGTTTCGATTCCCAGGCCGGGCGTTGTGAGTGTTTATTGAGCGAAAACACCTAAGGCTCCACGAGGTTCCGGCTGGAGATGGTGGCGAACCCTGCTGTACTCTTTCACCACAGCTTTCTCTCACTCTTTCTTCCTGTTTGTTGTACCGGTAATTCAAAGGGTCAGCCTTGTCACACTGTGTCACGCTGAATATCCCCGAGAACTGCGTTATGGGTACACGTGTCTGTGGAGTGCTCAGCCACTTGCACGTTAATTTCACGATCAGGCTGTTCCGTTGATCGGATCATCTGGAACCCTCGACGTCATAAGTGACGGAATGCCAACAACATTGATGTATAATCTTGCACACACGCACCCACTTATGCATCTTTTATCTCTTACTTGTTTCAGTCATGTTACTGCAGCCATGCTGGGGCACCGACTTGAATAATAATAATAATTCTAATAATAACAATGATAATGATATAGCCCTGATGCAGTACCAGGCAGTGGCTCTTATGGCTTCTGATCTTAATTGATTGGAAGTGTTATCATGTACATTGTTTTGTCTTGGTATAAAAGATGGGCCACAGCAAATATTCTGCCTAGTACCACAGATTTGCTTGTCAGTTGTTTGACCTTAACCAGTTGAGCATGTCCTTTTAGTGGCTGCCAATATGTGCATCTCTAATCATGAGCAGAAGTAGTGGGGGAGCATCATAGCCCTGTGTTGGGAGGAATTCTTTGCTGTTTGAATAAATCACCTTTGGAAACATGGGTGTTTTGCTCAAAATCCTTAAACAAACCTTATTCAGGAACCTTTGAGCAGGATGGGCTACTCAACCTGAAGAATATTCTAATTGGACCCCACCTGCGAGGTCATGTGCTGTTTATCTTGATATGAGATCATCATGTCGCACACATGTTGTGATGCATGTGCCTGGTGTACCCTTATCAGACGGGTAGTCATGATGGGTGTAATGGGTTTCGTATATTTTACCCCATTGTCACTTTGATGGCATGCAATGCTCTCTCACATAATAATAATAATAATAATAATAATAATAATAATAACAACAACAATGATAATAATAATAATAATAATAATAATAATAATAATAATAATAATAATAATAATGGTAATGATGATGATGATTATGGTTAAGGCAATTCAACCACAATCCAGCTATAAATACCTGAGAATACATGCGGCAGATGGAATCAAACAGCACGACACGAAGGAAAAGATAAAAGGAGAGTATCTGCGGCGATTGAGAAAATATTGACTTCAAAGCTGAATGCCAGAAACATAATTTCGGCTATAAGCTCGCGCGCAGTCGCAGTAGTTCGGTATGGTACTGGAATCCTGAAGTGGACAGAGGAAGAGCGAAAGGAGACGGACAGGAAGTCAAGAAAGCTCCTAGCAATGCATGGAACCCATGATCCACGTGCAGACATTGATCGCCTATACATGAAGAGAGCAAATGGAGGAAGAGGACTGATAAGTGTGGAAGACTGCGTGCGTATCGAACTCGAGAGCTTCATGAGATCCCTAGCCCAAAGTAAGGATACCTTAGTAGTGACAGTTAGGAATGAGTGAGTACTGAGAGCAGCGAAAAAGTGAAAACAAAACAAGTACGAAAAGGACATGAAGAAGAATTACGCAAGAAGGGACTACATAATCATTTCCATGTAATCACAACAGAAGTGGCTGGAAAACATAGGTGGGATTGGATGATGAAAGGAGCCATGAAAAAAGAGACTTAGGGTACGATAGTGGCAGTGCAGGGCCAAGCTCTGGCCAGGAGCTGAAGGGTCAACCTTAGGAGTGAGCAAGTGTCTCCGTTCGTGCCGTATCTGCAATAGAACGGATAAAGCTATTGCCCTTATCACAGACGAATGCCCTAAACTTGCCCACAACCACTACAAGTTGTGGTGATACGACCAGTTAGCGAAAGTGCTACATTGGAAACTGTGCGAAAAGAGACAGGCAAGATGTGGTATGAACACAAACCGCAGAAAGTGGCAGAGTTGGAGACTAGCAAAAACCTCTGGGTTTTCCCAATCCAAAGAGATTAGGTGCTAGAGCATAACAAACCCGACTTAGTGGTGGTGGACAAGGTGCACAACATATGCTATATAGCTGATGTTGCGTACCCCTTTGACCCACGAATAGTCAAGAAGGTAGGTGAAAAGATAGATAAAAAAACTCTCTTAAGTACGAAATAGCTCGGCTATGGAAGATAAAATTGAAGGAAGAAGAAAAACTAATAATAATAATAATAATAGAAGGCATCAAGAGGAATATGAAGGAAATTGGAATTGAGTGCCCAGTAGAACTGTTACAAAAGGTTTGCGTCCTTGGCACGGCCAGAATAACCAAGAAAGTAATTAGATAGCTGAAAAGAACGAACAGCATGGTACCGTAGGCTGCAGGTAGTAAGCCCGTTACGCACGCAAGACTCCAGGAGCTCCAACAAAACCCGTGTTAAAGAGAAAATAATAATAGTAATAATATATTAAGTATGTTGTCATTAAGTGATTCTATAAAGTGCAAGTCTTGAATAGGCGTATTTGTCTGCAAATGTACATAATGTAAACGTGTGCATATGATATGTTTGTATGTCTACGCATTCACACAAACATATGCATACACGAATGGTAGGTAATATGATTATTTAGACGCAGCATTGAAACAATCTATATCTATATTTGTAGCTGTGCGTGTATGTTTGTGTGACAATGTCTTTTGTATGTCGGTGTGTAAAATTGTTTTTACACACCTGTCATTTATATAAATCTTTTCACTTGTAAATTGCGTGTCTTCAAGAAAAACAAGGTACAAAAATTTTAATTAGTTAGTAACAGACCACGTGAATAAATTGGATGACTAATGAGTTTGTACTCGGTTTAGATCAACAATACTTGCTTCAATATACATACAACTTTCTTTGCGCGAGTATGTATAGTGCGTTTATGTGAATATACATATGTATGTGCATTTGTGAGTTTATGTGGGTGTATATTCATATGTATGTGATTATCTGTATGTAGGTAGCGATAAGGTATAAGTGTATGTACAGATTGGCAAAATTAGATATTCACGTTTGGAAAACCTGTTATGCATAATTTAAATTAGGAATAGATAATTTCAGATAGACAGCCTCTACATACATAAATACACACATATCTACCTACCTACCTACCTACCTACCTGCCTACGTACCTACATGTATGTATATATGTATGTATGTGTATGTATATATATATATATATATATATATATATATATATATATATATATATATATATATATATATATATTTACATATATATATCTATGTAAATGTATGTATTATGCATGTGCGTGTATCGTTTTAACTGCTTTTCTCGATATGTAAGGGTTTTTGCAACCCTCTCTGTTATAACTGATTTATTAACAATTATACACACATGTATATATATATATATATATATATATATATATATATATATATATATATATATATATGTATGCATGTTTCTGTATATATTTGTATGCATGTATATGTATATATATGTATATATATATATATATGTATGCATGTATATGTATATATATGTATATGTATATATATGTATGCATGTATATGTATATATATGTATATATATATATATATATATATATATATATATATGTATATATATATATATATATATATATATATATATATATATATATATATATATATGTATATATATATATATATATATATATATGTATATGTATATATATATATATATATATATATATATATATATATATATATATATATATATATATATACATATATATATGTATGCATGTGTATGTGTGTTTTTTTGTGTGTGCGTGTGTGTGTAATTACACATACATATTTATATACTTATGTGTGTGTGTATCTGTGCATGAATCTGAATGCATAACTGTTTATGAGCATGGTATGTATGAATGTACCTGTGTGACAATGATATATATATATATATATATATATATATATATATATATATATATATATATATATATATATATATATATATATATATACAAACATACTCGTGTTTTGGTAAGCCGTGTTATATATAAACATACTCGTGTCTTAGTAAGCCTTGTTATATATACATATATATATATATATATATATATATATATATATAAATGAAAAATGCATTAGATACTACAAAACGTATACGTAGGACAGGCATAAGGACTCTAATTCTTCCTCAGTTATCGATCGAAAATACTAATATCCACTTTCGTGCCTTTAACGATAAGACTGGGAACTTCGCATATGGGCGGCACCCGCAAGATTTGCATAAAATTTGGGCTCGAACAAACCAAATGATAGAGGGTGGACGTACGAAAGCAAACAGAAGTAATTATAAACGATCGACGAAGACAATAAATAAAGCCTTAGGGACAAATACGAGAATGTTATATTAACGCATGGAAGAAATCCTCCATTTGATATAAAAATAGAATTAGTAAGAGAAGAGAGGAGAAAAAGTAGGCAAGCACGGTACGCGTCTGGTGGCGAAAAGGCAGAAAATAGAAAATGAGTCACTGGTCATGTGTGTGTAGCAGATAGAAGGGAAGATAGGATGAGAGCGTGCAGCTGTGAGGGGAAATTGTTGAATCACCACCCGAGAGATATCAGAGAATGTGCAGATTAGTTACGGGTCATTTCAGTCCATTATCATTGAAGTTTTGGGTATGAGACGTGTCTGCGAAGTTTGAGTCAAAACTGCTTCGAGTTGACCAAAAAGAAATTTGAGTTTCAGTTGCGTAATGAATGTATATATAATTAATAGGGATATTAGCAGTATTTAATACCAAAAGGTGATCTTGATCCCCAACCTCATACACATCCTTTAACGTTTAGACTGTGCTTCGTTTTCGGAAGTATGCAAACTTTCGGATTTTTAAAGTATGTTTATTACGTTTTATTTCAACTTCAAAAGGCAAATTCATTGCAGCTACTGCGGAGAAAAGATGCTCTCTTATGGTATATCATATATGTATACATGAATATTATGTATATATATATATATATATATATATATATATATATATATATATATATATATATATATATATATATATATATATATATATATATATATATATATATGTGTATAAAAATATATATCTATATCTATATCTAGATAGCTATATATGTATATATATATACATATATATGTATATATATATATACATATATATATATATATATATACATATATATATATATATATATATATATATACATATATATATATATATATACATATATATATATATATATATATATATATATATATATATATATATATATATATATATACACACACACACATATATATATATATATATATATATATATATATATATATATATATATATACACATATATATATATATACATACATACATGCATACATACTGTGGATATACATACGTATATATGCATACATCTATACATGTATGTATGTATGTATAGACAGACACATGCGGACAAAACCTGAATCTACATGATTAAATTGGTCTCTTGAATACAACAGGAAGTAACTGCCATCAATTCAAACCATACACATAGAAATATAAGGCAAGTATAATTACTCCATTATTTCTGTTTAATTATTCATATCTATTTGCTTCTAAGTGAGATCGGTTTGTTCTAGTTATGTTTAAATAATATGTCTGTTTACTAGCCAGTAGATCCTGTAAAAACCATTAGAATTGCTGGAAACAACAGCTAAATCTTCCTCAAATGGCACTCCTCCTGATGCCAGAAGAAGGTAGAATACAATACATTGTTGTCGTGTATATCTTTTCTCTTGCTTCTCTCGTTCGATTGCCGCTGTGCAAGTGCACCATCTTGAATCGACCCCAGTAATATTTATCGAACTGCTTATATAACAAAGACACAAACAAACCAGCATCGGTTGTTATACGATGGATGGAGGATACACAAAGAAGTAGATATGCGTATGAATATTCGGTGAGCTCACCTGCAGTTTCCGTCTTCTAAAACCATCGACAAGGTATTGGTCGGCCTCGTGGCGTATAATGTCGAATACTTACCCAAATGTTTCTTAGTGGGACTGAACCTCAACCCAGGTGGCAGGGAAGCGAACTCCTAAACCACAAAGCTGTAACTTGGCAGTGGTCCTCAACCTGGGTCCATAAGACCTCTTCGACTCCATATGAGATTTTTGAGGGTCTACGCAAGCAAGCAAACAAATAAATTGGGTCCATAATAGTATTTTATAGGTCCATGGAAAATATTTGTTTTAGATGCATTTATTGCAAAAAACAATCTCGCATTCTGATGTCTTGCATAATTCAACCTACACAAGGGTACATGGGATGAACAAAATAGAAATTCTGAGAAAGTAACTATAAAACTGTGTAGGCGCAATGGCCCAGTGGTTAGGGCAGCGGATTCGCGGTCAGAAGATCGCGGTTTCGATTCCCAGACCGGGTGTTGTGTGTGTTTATTGAGCGAAAGCACCTAAAGCTACACGAGGCTCCGGCAGGTGGTGGTGGCAACTCCTGTTGTACTCTTTCGCCTCAACTTGCTCTCACTCTCTCTTCCTGTTTCTTGAGTAAGTCTGCGATGGACTGGCGTCCCGTCCAGCTGGTGGGCGAGGGACACATATGCCATAGAAACCTGGAAACCGGGCCCATGAGCCTGGCTAGGCTTTAAAAGGGCGAAAAAGAAAAAAAGAAACTCTAAAACTAGATTTTAAACATTGACTAGCTAGATGGTATCCTCCAGAATAAAATTACAATCAAAGGTGTCCATAGATAAAAAAACATTTGGTTGAGAACCATCGAAGACTCCAAATTATAGGCCTTATATCCTGAATTATGTACATTTTTTTACATAGAAATTATGTAATATTCTTTCCACTACTCTCGCTAAACAGTTTTGCCTTCGTAGTTAACTACCATATCTAGTTATCTTTTGCTGTTACTCATTTCGATATGATCATATATATTCTGAATTTTCTACATTGTTAATCATTAATAATCTAACTACTTATTTCTTCCAGAATACTACTAATTAGTTTCATTTTCGCTAATGACTTTTACTTTAACCATTTATAATGACTCCCCGTCCTCCCAGTTTAGCTTACTTAAGTTTACCACCTTTTAATCTAGTGAGTTAACTCTTCCAGCTATCTTAACGCTAATTAATTAACAGCAGCAACATATCTTTATAAGCATTGCCTGGTAGTCTATTTGCTTATATTTTACTTTTTTATTTTAATTTTCAGGTTCTCAATTTCACTACTCTTATCTATTCTAGTTCCCACCACCACCACCACCACCACCACCACCTTCACCATTTGCGAACCCATTACACCCAGTTGAATAATCATCGAGCGTTATCATAGTTCCCACCACCATCTGCCCATCCTCCTACCCACTAATCTTCTTCTTTATTCTCTTATTTTTATCTCTGCTTTTCCCATTTTGAACTTCTTCGCCTTCTCTCCCCACCCTGACATCCTATTTCCTAGACTGCCAACATGTTGTGCCCATAAAATATTTTCTTCTTAATCTCTTTTATTATTCATCAATGTAGATCCTTCATTTGATTAATTAAAAATTAATGTTTAGACTACGGACTGCAAATACGTTATTTGATTACTTTCATATTTTAATGACCTTTAAAAACACATTTTCCCTCTATTTTTCTGGCAAAATAAGAAATATTTTGAAGTCTTATAACCATATGTAAGAGAAAGTTACCGTCTCATTCATCGTAACCTCTGTGCCTTCTCCCAGAGTTCAGATTTCTTCTAAACCCTGGCTCCTTGTAAGTAATTATAGATCCCCACAAGCACTTTGCATCTAGAAAGGATCCTTACTTTCGTCTCCCACCACTATGCGTCTTCCTTTGATTCTCTCCTTCCCATTCAAGTCAAGCCAATATAATATTGCTTTATCTTCTGTATCTATTTTCAGAGTGGAGGCGCAATGGCCCAGTGGTTAGGGCAGCGGACTCGCGGTCATAGGATCGCGGTTTCGATTCCCAGACTGGGCGTTGTGAGTGTTTATTGAGCGAAAACACCTAAAGTTCCACGAGGCTCCAGCAGGGGATGGTGGGGAACCCAGCTGTACTCTTTCTCTCACTCTTTCATCCTGTTTCTTTTGTATCTGTATTCCAAAGGGGCCAGCCTTGTCACACTGTGTCACGCTGAATATCCCTGAGAACTACGTTAAGGGTACGCGTGTCTGTGGAGTGCTCAGCCACTTGCGCGTTAATTTCACGAGCAGGCTGTTCCGTTGATCGGATCAACTAGAACCCTCGACGTTGTAAGCGACGGAGTGCCAACAACAGGAACAACAGCTATTTTCAGAACAGCCAGCATTTTCAGAAAAGGCCTTTGCATTTCTAGCTATAAATTTCGTCAGTTGAACCAATTACCTCTTGTTTGAAATCGCGTTCATACTGAAATATACGGCCAAATATAAAGAATTATTGTAATTTTATGAAATACATAATATTAATCTTGTCTTGAGTACTTTATTTGAGAGTGTTTGCTTATCCATAATATAAACTCTCTCTCTCTCACACACACAAACACGCACACATACATATTTCACTACTAATGAATTGGAAGCAGTAATCAACACTGGAGAGGTTGCTAATGAATTCTTAAATGTAATTTAAATCAAGAATCTATTACCCAAGATTTCATGTTGACGAAAGCCGACAATTATCCAGCTACAATTAGAATCACTCTCACGCATATATCCATTTAAGGGTGTCCACTGGAACATTGAAAAAATATCAACTTCATATTCTGTTTATAATTTCTGCAATCACTCTTCCTCCAAAACGTTTTTCGCAGAGCTAGGTATCAAGTATCTTAATGATTTTCAAAATATCGAATCCAAAATGTTCTAATTATATCTAGTTACTCTATTCAAAGCAGATGGAAGAGAGTAACGTCTCTCTTTCCCTCTCTCCTTCCTCTCTCTCACGTTGGACCGATCACCTTTCTATGGAAGATCAGACGATGATGATGATGATCATGACGAGGATAATGATGATCACCACCGTCATCATTATCATCATTGTCATCGTTATCGTCATCGTCATCATAACCGCTGTCATTACTCTGCGTGTGTGCGAGTTAAAAAGTGTATGTATGCACACGCGCGCGTATGCACGTGTATATGTGTATATGTATGTAAGGTAAGCGTTCCATAGATTACTTTCATACGATATTTCGAAATATGAAGGCGTCGAGCTGGCGGAATCGTTAGAACGCCGGGAAAAATACTTAGCGATATTTCGTCCGTCCTTACGTTCCGAGTTCAAATTCCGCCGAAGTTGACTTTGCCTTTCGTTCTTTCGGCGTCGATAAAGTAAGTAGCAGCTGAACCCAAACCCTCCCCCACAGAACTTGCTGACAAAAATTGGAAACCAGTATTTAGAAAATATGTTCAAACAGTAGATGATGCAAGAGAAAACAGAATCAGATTGGCAGCTAAAGGAAGGGAGACCCGATATTCGGAGAACTGGAAACTGAGTTTTTCTGTTATAATGCATGAAACAATACTCTACATTTGCTTTGACTTCGGTAAGTTATCCTTCCGCCGTAAAACGACAGAAACTTACGTAAGCACACATATACTCACCAACGAATACTCATACGTACGCGCGCGCACACACGCACGCACGCACACTCACACACCCACTACACACGCACACTACGCACACGGACATAGGCAGATATAGATGTAAATATTCATGGGGCTTTCGCGAAAGATAGATAGACGAGTAGGTAGGTAGGTGGATAGATAGATAGATGGAGAGAGAGAGAGAGAGAGAGAGAGAGAGAGAGACATTTAAAAAGCCAGAAACTAATGTAGAAAGTTCAACAGAAATAAAGACTGACACTTAGACAGACAGACAGATAGATAGATGGATAGATAAATTGATAGATGTATAAATTGATAGATAGAATGATAGAATGAATATATTCTGAATTTTCATATTTCACGCACGGTCGTCAATTTTTATTAGGTTTTCTTTGCTTCCGGCTAACTGCACCGGTGACTTGGTAATAACTGTTGTTATGAAAGACGCAGAACAAAATCTCCCTCCACCGTGTTTTTCTTCTCAATCAGTTTGGTTTCTAACATTTATCTGCGGTTTAAAAGCAGGTGTGAGTCAACAGCTTCAGGGAAACAAATTTTAAAATTCGAAATATTTCAACTACAATTAACTTAACGTTTATTTGCGTACAGTTTTCCTTATCTGTATGTTACGAAGAGGTATTAAAATCTCTTTATATTCTATGTACAATTAATTACTTAAATACATGATGCAAACTGACATAATCCTAAGAAATATATGCAACAATGCGAAAGCCCCATAGATATTTACATCTATCTATAATTATGTGTGTATTTGTGTGTAGTTTGTGTGCGTGCGTACGAATATTTATGGGTGAGTATATGTGTGCTTACGTACGTTTCTGTCGTTTTACAGAGGAAGGATAACTTACAGAAGTCAAAGCAAATGTAGAGTATTGTTTCATGCATTATCACTGAAAAGCTCAGTTTCCAGTACTCCGAATTTCGGGTCTCCCTTCCGCCAGCTCGACGCCTTCATATTTCGAAATATCGTATGAAAGTAATCTATGGAACGCTTACCTTTTTGTCTTTTCTGTTAAAGCAAATTGCGCGAATAACACTTGTAAAAACGGCTGTTTGAACCCATGCTTTTCATTTCATTTCTGGGTCTTGTGGCAGTACTTTAACCGTCTTATTTGAAAGCTTATACGTATAAGAGTGACGGTGACTGGCCTAGTGATAAGAATGCGACGATCGCAAGCTAGTGGTTTCGATTTCCGAACCTGGCAGTGCAGTGTGTTCTTGAGTAAAACACTTATTTTTCTCTTTCCTCTAGGTCATTCAGCTGTAAATAACTGTCCGATTGTCTGGTGTCCCGTGCAAGGAAAATGCAGTGATCTCGGTTAAGTAGGCGCTATGAAAACTGGGCAACCGTCCAATAAGTCCCTAGTTTTCAAGACAACACTCTACTGCATAAATGGATGAACATACACGCATACATGTAATTTTGTTTCTTACCTTTATAGTAAAACGTTGTTTTTGTTTCGATCTTCCGTAAGAACAGACGCGTGCTTAAATATCTTTACCGTTGGTTGTAGTAAGCACGCAATATATTAAACCTAATGCTTCGAGCAATATTTATTGATGTTTATTTCAGTATAATTTTTTTTTCCAATTTAACTCTTTTGATACCATTCTAACCGAGACAATCCTTGGTTCCATTATACAAATTCTTTGTTTAAAATTGAAAATTTTAATCAAAATTTCATATCCATTTCTGTCATAATCGCTAACTTAATTTTTCTTTCTATTTTCTGCTATGAGCACAAGGCCTGAAATTTTGGAGAAGTGGGCTAGACGATTACATCAACCACAGTGATCAACTGGTATTTATTTCATGAGCCCGAAAGGATGACGAAATTTGACCTCAGGACGTAAAACCGGAAGAAAATACTACTAAGGGGTGACGATTCTTCCAGCTCTCTGCTTTTCATTGAAATGAATTATTTTACTAAATTCTTCATCGTTTTGAAAATGAATTGAAACAAAGCAGAAAAGGGCAACAACAAGATTATTCTTTTCTCTTTAATCACAGGTGGGGTTGGCTGCATCCGTGATTCTTTATTGAGCTTTTGAAATGGGTGGGATATGAAAGGAAAAAGGTTCCTTCAAACTGAAGACATAACGCAAACAGGAAGAGAGAGTGAGAGGAAGTTGAGGCGAAAGAGTACAACAGGAGTTGCCACCACCACCTGCCGGAGCCTCGTGTAGCTTTAGGTGCTTTCGCTCAATAAACACACACAACACCCGGTCTGCTATCTTGATTCGGCTTGGTAATTACAATAACGGCTCATGTGGAATATACAACCATAAATGAGGAAATTCAATGAGTTTGGTTGCTCATTTGAACAGCATTGTGGTAAATTTCGACCGAGTCAAATTTTGATAGATTTGTTCGATTAAAACCGTTCAAGGCGGTGCTCCAGTATGGCCGCAGTCAAATTACTCGAACAAGCAAAAGAATAAAAAGAAAGAATATATATATATATATATATATATATATATATATATATATATATATATATATATATATATATACATATATATATATATATAAACGTATCTATGTATGTACGCATGCATATATGTGTCTATGTATGTGTGTGTATATGTGTGTGTGTGCGCGGTCGCGCGCATTGTGTGAATATATAATGAATTAGTCAAATGATAAGAAAGTGATTAATGGCTTCTTAGTAGCTTCTTTTCCGTTTACAAATTCTTATTTGAAAATACACACACACACACACACACACACATATATATGTATGTATATGTAAATATATATATATATATATATGTATATATATATATATATATATATATATATATATATATATATATATATATATATATATATATATATATATATATATATATATAAATACATATATATATATATATATAAATACATATATATACGTATATGTATGTGCGTAAATATATGTATATGTACACACATACACACCTAGATATTTATATACGTGCGTGTGCTTTTGCGTATTTGTATGTATAATAACATTATATATAAAATGTTCACATTGGTTTCTAATAAATTTAGAAATGAGATCGTGTGACGTTTATACTTTTAAGTTAAGCGCATTAACGTCGCAAATATTTATACAATAATCATAATCTCGTAACATTTTGGAAGATACACCAAACTCAACGATATACAAGTACCACATCAAGACATTTATACGTACAATGCACATATCGCACTTGCTGAAACATACACACACATACACATATACACACATACACACAGTTAGGTGTCTCGCCACCCCCTTAATACACTCATTACATTAACGTTTTCTGATTGATGTAATTAATTAAATTATACATCAACTGCGTTACGACGAAAGTTACTATTTTTGTCTCGTCAGCGTAAATTACAAAGTTTTCTATCCAGGAAACACTTTTGATGTGTTGCACAGTTTATTAAATCTAGTCTACTTTATGCTTATTGCTAGTAGTTATTAGATCAACCTGAAAGGGGACAAGACATCGAGGGAATATCAATACAATAGAAAGTAGTTCGAAATGCAAGAAGTAGTAACCAATTTTTACTCAAATCACACTACACGCGCACATTCTCATTCAGAACGCACACACACACACACATACACACACACACACACACACAAACTGATATACTCTGGGATAGAGTCGGTGAAGTAATTACAACCTTGGATATGGTGAGTTCGAATCATGCCCAGTACGACCGTCTTCTATGCTTTCTTAATCGATTAAATTTATTACCACGAACATATAGGTGCATATCACTAGATTAGGCGAAAGCGTGGCTGTGTGGTAAGAAGTTTTCTTCTCAGTCACATAGCTCCAGTTTCATTGCTACTGCGCAGCAACTTGGGCAAATGTCTTCTAATAGCTTCGAGCCGAAAGTCTTATGAGTATATGTGATAGACTGAAACAGAAAGACGCCCGTCGTGTACGAAGGAGTACTGAAAAGTTCTTGGCTTTAAGGGTATCGCGAAAAGTCTGGTTTGAGGCCCAATTTTCTGAGTTCTTGTAAAGGGTTTAGAAAAACAGAAGGACCGATGCAAAATGTGCGTGAATCTGAGAGGAGAATATGTTGAATAAAACCATAATTAACTGATCCTTCTGAATTTTCTTTTACCCAGAGCTAAGAACTTTTCAGCATTCCTCTTATATATATGGGAAGAAGCTTGCTTCCCGAACACATGGTTCCGGGTTGAGTCTTCTACTATTGCCTCCGACCGACCAAAGACTTGTGAGAAGATTTGATAAATAGAAACTGAAAGAAGCCCGTCTGTCTCCCTCCCACCATCGCTTGACAACAGATGTTGGTATGTTTGCATCCTGGTAAACTAGCGGTAGAACAAGTACCAAGCTTTCAAAGAATAAGTCAATTTGTTCGACTAAAGGTGGTGCTGAAGTATGGCCGCAGTCAAACGACTGAAACAAATAAAAGAATAAAAGAATAAATGAATATATATATATATATATATATATATATATATATATATATATATATATATACATATATTTCGCTTAGGCATTGCGAAATTAATTACTTAGTGGTGGTTGTGGTGTATATATATATATATATATATATATATATATATATTCTACTCTAGTCTATTATACTAGCTGAACCCGGAAGATATATAAAAATGAAACCATCTGTAAATTGTATGCTGGTGCCATGAGAAATGTTTCTATATTGTGAGACTTCTATATTGTGAGACAAATATAGTGAGACGTGTAAAACCGATAACTATCCAACCAAAATATCTCAGTTACGCAAACGTAAACAACATTACTATTTAACCTTAGAATACATCGTATATATTAAAAAAACCTTGGTTTAGTGGTACAGAACATTTTTTCAGGTTTTCTTTTATTCTTTTGTTTCAATCATTTGATGGTTTCCATGCTGGAGCACCGCCCTTTAGCCGAAGAAATCGACCCTGGACTTATTCCCTGTAAGCCTGATGCTTCTTCTATCAGTCTCAGCTGCCGAGCAGCTAAGTTACGGGGACGCAAACACACCAACATCGGTTATCAAGCGATGGTGGTGGTGGTGGGGACCCCCCCCCCACACACATATATATTATGGGCTTCTTTTAGTTTCCGTCTACCAAATTCACTCACGAGGCTTTGGTCGACCCGAGGCTATAGTAGAAGACACTTTTTAAAGTATAGAGTTGAATTTCGTTTAACCCCCTGTTGACAATTTTTCCTCTACCTATTTTGTAGGGGGTATTACCCAATTTTCTGGCTTCTTTTCACAGCTTACCCCGTTCGAAATTTGCATTAGTTTTGTATGAAAAAAAAAGGGTGGCGGGGATTGTTTGTAGTTTGTAGAGAAAACGTTAAAGGTACCTGAAAAAAGAAGATGGTTCCCCCCGCCCAACTAAAAGACATGAAGAACTATCAAAGAAGGTGAATAAGTGCCAGGGTGGTGGAAAGGTGAGAGAGAGAGCTAACACTCGATTTCCCAAATACACTCGATCTCCCAAATACACTTGATGTCCCTGAATAGAACTCCCAGAATAAAAACGTAAGCACCTGAAAAATTTGCTCTCTATTCATTACTAAATGTCTTTCCCTCTTCTTCATTGTTAAAAGAAAAGAAGCTAGAAAAGATCGATCGTATTTCGGTCTAATTGCCATTGTAAACGACTGAGGCTTTCCTTTCTCTCTCTTTATCGCTTCATTCCTTTTCTCTACGGTTACGAGAGTGAAGGTGTGTGGCTCAGTGGTTAGGGGCATTCTGTCTACGATCGTAAAGTCATGAATACGATTCTCTGCGGTGTGCTGTGTTTTTTGAGCAAAGTATTCTACTTCACCTTGCTCTAGTCCACGCAGCTGGCAAAAATGAGTTGTAGCTGTAATTCAAAGGGGCCAGCCTTGACACATTCTGTGTGAGGCTGAATCTTCCCGAGAACTACGTTATGATATGCATGTCATATGCTTGTGCGTTAATTTTATGAGCAGACTTCCGTTTATCAGACAAACAGGAACCTCGTCGTCGTAACTGACGGAGTGCCATGTTTTAAAAAAGATTGAAAGAAAAGGTAATGCTTCATATTGTAAGGCAAAAATGTCATGCGTTTAGTATAAGCAGTGAAAGTTAAGACGAAATAATTGCTATTCTGTCGTGTATTCGCCCTCGTATCATGCTCAGTTTGATAAAAACAGCCTACACATCGGTGTTTATCTGGGGGCTTGGCTTCCAGATCTATGAGACCCACAAATACTGCTGTTAGGACCAAATTAACACCCATACGACTAAAAGGATCTTCCTGCCTCTATATAGGATCTTTTTTCGTTTTCTTCCAACCACTTGAAGGTTTATCTTGCTCCAGTCCACTCAGCTGGCCAAAATGAGTTGTAGCTGTAATTAAAAGGGCCAATCTTGTCATATTCTTTGTGAGGTTGAATCTCCCTGAGAACTACGTTAATGATATGCATATCTGTGGAGTGCTCAACCACTTGCGAGTTAATTTTATACTCGTGTGATAATGAAAAGTGAAAATGACATTCAATATCTGCAGTAGTTGTTTGTCTTTGATTTAAGAACGCTTCGATGTATCTATGTATCAACTTTTCTTTCGATTTATGTATATGTCTCTCTCACTTTCTTTTTTCTCTCTCACTTCCTCTGTGTCCCTCCTCTCTCTCGCTTTTAGTTTAACAATGTGTGTATATATCTATGCATCAACTTTCCTTTCGATCTATGTATCTACTTGTCTTGCGATGAACATTTAAAAACACAAAACGAATGCAGTCACCACTAACTGTCTCTTTTACACTCTCTCTCTCTTTTACACACACTCTCGCTCTCTCTCTTTTACTTCCTCTCTGAAGCATCTAAAGCACAAAACGAACACCGTCACCATGCATTGACTCTTTCACGCGCGCGCGCGCGCTCTGTCCTCCTCTCCCTCACTTTGCCGCTCACCTCTTCCTTTGAAGTAACCGTGACACAGACTACAGGTATGTACGTTCAAAAAGAACAAGTTAGAGTATTAATATTATTGATTATATATATTTCGTTTAGGCATTGCGAAACTAATAATCTTGGAGTGTTTACGTGTGTGTTTACATTCATGGTTGTCCCTACCACCACTTGACAACGGACGCTGGTTTGTTTACGTCTCCGGTACTATGTGGTTTAGCAAAAATAATCCGAGAAAATAAATCCCAGACGTTTGGTGGTGCCCCAACATGGCTACTGTCCAATGACTGAATTAAGTAAAAGGTAAAAAAATGAAAGAAATAAATAATTACTTATAGGTGTGAAAAATCTGCTTCAGTTTTCTTTCATTTTATTTTTCGTTTTCTCTTTGCTTTTAAGATTCATTATAATGCTTTAAAAAAAGTTTCTTTGTGAATTACATTAATTTTATTTTTGCACTTATGCAGCCTGTCACAGGACATTATTTTAGCGTTTATATCAAGCTTTAAAAATAAACTACTAAATGGAAAATAACAATAGAAAATAAGGTCAACCCCATTTCATTGCATGTTTGTGAGACAGTTCCTTATAAATAAGCACAAGTTAATGAACCAGCCGCCAATGAAAAGTTGAACTGATTCTAAGACGTAACATATTTCAATTTTGCAAACAATTAACTGAACTTCCTTTCTCAGAATAATTCTCTCGACCAAAGGATATATATTTCAAAGTTTTAGTAATTAAGTGTTGCATGCTTGTCTTAGAAGTCTATACTGAATCATTGCCCGAAACTAAGGCAGAGACTCTCACGCGTAACGTTTAAAAGTACACCGATCCATACTTAAAGACACCTTGACATATGTTCATTTATGTACACACACACACACACGTATACACTTTCTTAATTATGTATATAGAAGATATGTATCTCTGCTCGTCTCTCCTCATCCTTCTCTCCCTCTGTATATATATATATATATATATGTTCGTTTTGCAAGATTCTTGATGTGAAATTGTGTGTTGAAACAGATATTGTTGTATTTGGGGATGGTCATGTTGCCAATTTAGTCAATAAAAACACACGCACTATATATTTCATGTTAATTTGCTTCAGCTTTATTTTACATTACATTAATCGTATTTCGGCCAGAGTTCTTTCGTCACACTTCTGTGACCTCATCAGTAGTCCTTTGCTTTCTTCTTTCCTATTTGTGTGTCTTTCCTTACTAACGATCAGCCATTTTGACAAAATGGCTGACCACTAGTAAGGAAAGACACATTTTGACAAAATGGCTGATCATTAGTGAAGAAAGACACGCAAATAGGAAAGAAGAAAGCAAAAACCACTGATGCGGCCACAGAAGTGTGACGAAAGAACTCTGGCCGAAATAAGATATGTCGTTTGTTGTAGATGCGTTCAAAAAAAGTCTGTATTTTGTAATGAAGAGAGTCTCTTTACTACAACCTGAAGCCAACGAATTAGTAAAGAGACTCACTTTAATACAAAATACAGACCCCTTTTGAACTCATCTACAATAAACGACAATGTCCACCACCGCCTTAGAAGAACACAAACACACATGCAAATATTAAAAATGATACACTCAAGAGATTCCTAACTCATTAAAAAACAGTCCCAATCACTACTATAATCAATAACGAGCCACTTTTAGGTCAATTGACCATTTAACATCCTACTACTATCATACCACCTGCATTCCTCTATTATTCTCCCTTCTTTTTCTCCTTCTTATTCTTTGTCTTCTTCCTCTCCGCCACCTCCTTCCTAACTTTACCACTATTGCTGTTTGGAATAACACCTACGCGAACTTTTTAAAATATACATTCAAAAGAGATATCTAAAGAATTCAATCACTACTACCATCCACAACAGGTCACTTTCAGGGCACTTGACCATTTAACATCCTACTACTATCATGGCACTCCCAAATCCTCCTCCTCCTTCTTCTTCTTCTTCTTCTTCTTCTTCTTCTTCTTCTTCTTCTTCCCTACCAAGAATTCATAACGACCTCGAAACCACAAGAGTAAATAAGAGAGACAGAGACAGGCAGAAACAAGGAAAATGTCACTTGTAGTTGAATATTATGCAAATATTTTAAAAACTTTTCTTTCAATTTTTCCAAAATCTAATTGTTTTCCATACTTACAGTTGAAAAAGTCTCAATCACTGAAACCGGTACTAAAATGTTTTTTATAAAATTATTTTAACATTTTCTACCTTGCCTTTTTTTTCATATATATATGTATATATGATGGTAATCTCTCATAGTCAGAGGAAGACGGTTTTATAATTTCTTGGTTAACAAGCTGCACAAAGGATTTGTCTATAGGGATCAAACGTCTGAGCAGAACATTAGCTCACTCCCTAACCCTCAGATCGATGTTGCTTGAACAGGTGTGACTGAATTGATATATATTACGTTGGATCTCCGGTCATGCTGGGACAAGGTCTTGAAGTGCTTTTTAATCAAATTTTGGATCACCAGCACTTATTTTGGTCAGTGCATTTTTTCCAATCTAATATTCATTAGTTAATTGAATTTCGTTTTTTCAAACGGTACTAGTGTTTTTAAAAGTCTGATTATGTCAAACACGTAAACGGTGACACACACACACGCACACACACGCACACACACGCACATACACACAAACACACATTCATATCACATGTATATCCATATTATATATAATATATAACACACACACATATATATGTATGTGTGTGTGGTTAACTGTGTTTTCTTTATGGGCGCATACGTTTGTTCAGTGTTGGACATTGTTCATTGACCAAATTCATCTTGATCTATACATATTTGTGTCTACGCATAATTACTATTAATAATATAACCTCTGTCTTTTAACACACGCCAACCCAACAATAACCCTAAGTAAATAATTAGATCTTGTTGGAAAATCCAGTCAACTTTCGACTTAACATTGTTACTTTTAATAAGTCCATTAGCATGGAAGCTCACAGTAGCTAAGCATTATCACATTTCACCGAACGAAACTAGCTAAATGTTGATCATCTTTATTACATTTGACCAATCCTAACCTTATCTTGCGAATCAAATCTCTAATGATTAAAAAAACAAGCAAATACAATAAGGTTTATTTTTATATTTCGGTATTACACTACGGATGTTAATCACTTCGTGTATGTGTGATGGTAAACGCTTCCAGAATGCAGTATTTCATTCTGGAAACGTCCCTTTAAAGACGAAGCGTGTTTTAAAAAATGCAGTACTCTTCAAAACCAAACGAAACGAATCGGTAGTGGAAGAGGACAAGAGATTCTTTTATTCTTTCACTAGTTTCAGTCATTTGACCGCGTTCATGCTGAAGCACTGCCTTAAAAGGCTTTAGTCGAAGAAATAGACACCAGGACTTATTCTTTGTAAGCTTAGTTGTTATTCTATCGTCCCTTTTGTCGAACCGCTAGGTTATGGGGACATAAACACAACATCATCGGTTGTAAAGCGATGATGGGGGCAGGGTATATACATATATATTAATAGTCTGCCAGAAAAATGTATACACACTTTAGGAAAGGAAAAAAATCTGTATAGATATTTTAATCCAGTGTTATCGCAGTTTGATTCAACATCGAAAGAGGTATCTATATTGATAGAGGTACTTATACAAGTTAGATATGTATACGCATAAATATTTGTACCTCGAAGGTTAACTTTCTAGGTGCAGTCCCATGGTCATTCATGACGAAATGGGGTCTTTTACCTTTTTGTGCTCTTTTGGACACAAAATTTAAATTCCGTTAGTGGAACAGCGTCCTGTAGGATTTAATCGAATTAATCAACTCCGCCACCACCACATAACTACTACTCATTTTTAAAGCCCTAAATCTATCCACCTCTTGCCGAACCAATAAGTTTTGGGAATGCGAACAAACCAACACCGATTTTCAAGATGTGGTGGAGAACAAACAAAAGGATATAGACACTTAGATATCTATCTATCTATCTATCTATCTATCTATCTATCTATCTATCTATCTATCTATCTATCTATCTGAAGTGGACAGGGACGGAGCTAAAGAAGATGGACAGACAGGAAGCCAAGAAAGTTCCTAACGATGCATGGAGCCCATCATCCACGTGTAGACACTGATCGCCTATACATGAAGAGAGCAAATGCAGGAAGGGGACTGATAAATGTGGAAGACATTCCTGTACCGCTTCCTCCTCTGCTACTTCAACTTTCTTTGTTGTCACATCCAACGTTCTATAAATAATTGTCCTTTTTTCCGTTTTTCCAAGTATTTCTTTAGGGGGAGTCAACCACTGGTTGCCCCACTTCTTCAGTAAACCGTTATATTTTTTAAAAAATCTCTTTTAATTCGATTTCATGGACCTGCAGTGCCATGGACCTTTGGTTTACATACCATGACGGTATTATTCCTAACTTCACCCATAAATGGGGAAGGAAAAATAAAAGCCAGTTAACAACAACAATTCCAACAATCCCAGTTAATAACAGTTCAACAATTCAGTAACTTAACAATGCAATACAACAAAACTTACATGGAGAGAACTCAAATACAGCAACTCGCGGCTTTACACAGCTCTCATTTCTTTTATTTAGGCACATGGCCTTTATAAAGACAACACAAGGACAGACAACACAAGGACAGACAACACAAGGACAGACAAAACAATACATGGGGTACATAAACACGTATAACGAAGGAATTATGAATATGAATGAAATGAGAATGCAATGGTTTTCCTACCCACGAAAGTAGGTAGCTCCATTTTACTGTTTTTTAACAATAAAATATGTACTTATCAGTCTTGTATCATGTTAGTTTTCCTTTTGTTTAAAAATCCACAGAATATCACAGCAAAAATTTCATCAAATCTTCAAATGTTATCGCTGATGGCAAATCATCGTAACGAAATCGAATTCCTGTCATCTCTATCCTGTTGCCATATATTTATTGCAACCTTCGTGCTCTATCATCCTCCAACAACACCACTTCCTCATTTCAATTTTCCTCTTTGTCAGCCAGTTTAACCTTTATTACATGTTTTATTTTTAAAATTCTCTTTTCTACCTCTGCACTCTTTTTTGTAACGAACCATCATCCTTTCATATTTCCCCTCCGAGGGCTCTCTCTGCTCTACCTCACCACTCTCTACCTCTGTTGCTGGTATTCCCGTTTCTGCTTGTCCTTCACTTGCATATCTCTTCTTCTTCCTCCTCCTTCCTAGTTGAAGGCAACGGTCCTTGTGTTCGTCCCTCAGTTGGTTCCTCATTCCTTCCTTTCTCGCTCTTGCCCTCCTCCACCCTCCCCTCTTTTTAGGTGGAGATTTCCACGTTACTCCTCTTTCTCTCCTCCACTGTATACCTCTCCACCACTTCCTGCTCCTCTGTAGCCACACGCTCCTCCTCCCGACGCTCCCTCTCCGCCTCCTCCTGCTCGTGCTTCTGGGGATGCTCTGCTTTCATGCGTCCCCCCACTCCACATGAGCAACATACCGGAGGTCTCCCCTCTACGACGATTCCCAATCTTGTCTCATCCGGCAGTAGCAGCCCCTCTGCAATTCTATGAAGGTCCGGCAGGCTATTACGGGCCGACACCTTCAGTCTATATCCCCACCAGTCCACCACTGTCGCTCTCGACACCCTCAACACCCTCAACACCTGAGTACCCTCCTCCGAGTCATAGAGGACGGCTGCCGCCGGCCACGCCTCATCAACTTCTGCGGGCACTCCACCTATCCCCACTCCGGTCGCACGCTTGCCACAGTAAGCAGGTAGAAGCGCCCACCCGGCCGATCTCAAACGTACAGCGGAGCGCTTCCCCCCTTCCTCCTCGCTTACGAAGCGCACCTCCACTACGCTGTATTCCCCTCCCCTCGTCTAAAAAGTGGTAATATCCTCCATCTCTCGCAGACACTCCTCTGCCGCTACCTCAACTCCCCTCGCTGTTACATTCAACGTTCCATAAACAATTGTCCTCCTTTCCGCCCCTTCAAGTATCACTCTAGGGGGCGCCAACCCCAGGCCGTCCCCTCCTTCCTCAGTAAACCATTATATTTCTCAAAATTCCTCTCCTCCAATTCGACTTCATGGGCCTGCAGTACCTCTACTGACAGGCCCCCGCTGGTCCACGTTCCATGTCGGCACCATTCCCAACTTGACCCATAAATGGTAAAGAAAAAAACCAAAGCCAGTCAACAACAACGATTCCAACAACTCCAGTCAACAACAGTTCAACAATTCAGCAAATTAACAATGCAGTGCAACAAAATTCACATAGAACGAACTCAAATACAACAACTTGCGGATTTACACAGCTCACCGACTCCCACACTCTCTGCTCATGTCCATTTATAGTGGCACAGTCCATTAGGTACCAACAAAATAGGGGCGTTCTACTTCCACATAACAAAATTAATAACATGTAAGCTCACTTATTGACGCGAGCTATCTTGTAGTTTTTTAAAATTTTATTTATTTAATTCTTAAAGGAGACATGAAGACAGAGACACCCAACCTCCAGTTAGCTATCTAATATAATGATACTAATAAAAACTAGGCTACATATATCATGTGAATACTAACAAATGTCAAAGCTTCGGAGGAAGAAACACTAGCTAAATGCTTGTTCACCAATCTATTTTCGAGTAAAATTCAAAACAAATAAATATCGTTCATAAGCGTGTAATTGGCTCTCCACTTTTGCGCTGCAGAATCTGAAGCCTGATTGAATAAATGCCAATTTTCAATCTACGCCGATGTCATTAATGTCATGGTCCCGTGTTTCCCTGTTGATCAGGTTACCATGACAAGTGCTCCTCTCTCTTCCGTATATTTCAGCCTAGAGGTCCATTTACTGGTGTCATCCTCGTCACTTCCCCACCCAATTTTTGAATTTTACTGAGAGGAAGTACATACCTCACTACTCTAAGTCCTTAACAAGTGATAGGAAAATAATTCTTCCATATTTCCAACCAAGTCCATCGAAAATATCAACCAGTTATTTTTATTGTCGTTCAAAGTTTCTCCGAGAACGTAGTTGATCATATCCATCATTAATCCTTTATAGTACGCCATGGTGGAATTTGTGTTGATTGCATTGCGTCGCTGCCCAGAGTTACGTGAGCACCTGACACCAGTCTTGGTGCTTATGGCCGTACCTCTGTCGATACTTGATGTAGGGCTGCCGCTCTGTCAAACAGACACGCGAAAAAGCCCGTGTAACAAGCGACGACAGCTCCATACCGTCAAGTAAACACTGCTAATATTGTAGCTTCTGCGCATCTATGTGCATCGTTATTCACGACATGCCCAGTTCGCCACACAAAGGCTACAGACCAAAAATAGAATGTCTGGCCAGTGGGATGCGTCCCTTCCACAAAAGACAGAAAAACGAGCTCTCCATTCTGGTCAACTATTAAGTTGGGCAAGGCACGACATTTAGCTAGTAGGGGTTGATGGATACTATATAAGTATTAAAAACCTCGACCCAACCCTTCAAGGACAGTTTTCCTTCAGCCCATCTCTTGGTGAGATTAACCACTATGTCCAGCACTTCCAAGTTCTCCACCTGATGGTCTGGATTAAACCAAACTCTTAGCAATTTGACTAGTCTGTCGATCCAGCGTCCAAATGATGCTCTAGGTTGTTATGGATCTACTCCTTCACGTAACAAGCTGCAAGCCCAAACACTTCACCTAGTTAATGTTTGCTCCTGTCACTGTCTCTTATTCTCTTAGTTAAATTCCGATCACACCGATGGTTTGGTGTCCAACACTATTACGGCAACTTTTTCCATATATGCAAACGCGGATCATCTGAATCCTAGTGCTCCTGGGATGTCCTTCGGAAGCTTCTGAAGCTGTGACTTTAAGTTCAGCACGTACACAAAGGAAGAGGGGCTCACTTTTGATGGAGTGATTGCTTGATACTGAGTGGTTCCAACAGGTGGCCATTTACTCTTCATATTGATAACGAAACTAGCATTGATAGTCGACTCGAGTGAGAGTTTTGAAATCTATACTGATGAGTAATTCATGTATCTTGTGAGGCGGAGGTTGCCGTAGATAGATCTGTTCTGTATGGTGCATGTCTGTGCCTCACCAACCACTTAGCTAACACCTTGGTCAACATCTTCAAATCGGTATTTAGAATCGTTACAAACCTCACGCTGTAAAAGTCATCCCCTTTGTTCGTGTCCTTTCTAAGCAATACCATCACACTTCTCTTCGCATACCTGGGAATTCTCCCACTCTGTTGCCCCTTTGGTGGCCCCCGAGCAAATTTGGCACATGAAGATGAAGCTCATAGGACAAACTATCCAGTCTCAGAATCTTCTTTCTCGTGGAGTCACTCATCGCTACCCGTATTTCGATGGTTGTTATTAGTCATCTGCAAAATTTTATATCTCTGTCTGAGAGCCGTAGCAGGCCGTCGAGGAAGTCGGTAAAGTGCAACAATGTCTTCGCTCCAGCGCTCTCCCCAAACATCTGAGTGGCATACCGCTGAAAAACCGCACGCTTCAGCTGAGAATCGAGTAACACACGCCCTGCTAATCCGTCAAAGATCGAATTGTGGCTTTGTTGTCAGGTTACGCCTCCAACATACGAGGCCAATGAACGGCTTTCGCTTCCTCATGCATTAAATAAATACATATAAATGAATAAAAAAAATAATTATCAAGAAAATTTTAACAACAAAAGCCCTAATGGAAGAGAATTGCTTCTGATAAGAATTTCTAACATAGGAGGAGATTGCACATTTCAAGAGAGTGTATACATTGGTACAGAGTGTGGTAGATTCTTATTTCATCGATTCTGAAATAAAGCAATCAAAATCGACGTTAGAGTGACTCGCACTCAGACTATTGGTTTCAAATTTTAGCACAAGGCCAACAATTTCTGGAGAGGGGTAAGTCGATTACATAAACACCAGTGTTCAATTGGCACTTATTTTACTGACCTCGAAAAAATGAACAATAAAGTCGACCTCGACGAAATTTGGATTGAGAACGTAAAGACGGAAAAAAAAAAAGCCGCTAACTATTTTGTTCGCCGTGCTAACGATTCTGAAAGCTCAGAATATCAAGCTTTCGAACCCAGTATATTAAGCTATGGAAGTAATAACTACAAATAACTGTTTGCACCTCTTCTTCCGATACCGCTGTCTTATTCTGTTAGATAAAATATGCTGAGGAAATAGATGGTGCAAACACACACAGACACATAAATATATGCGCTATAAAATATATCAGAGGATGAGAAAATGACCATTGTATATAGTATATTCGGAATCCCAACAGAAAAGAAGATTAAGACAAACGGTTCGGGTATTAGCGTTAAAGACTATCAAGAAATATCTTAATCGACGTATCCTTTACAACGACTGACAATATAGTTCTGACAGAAAGGTCTGAATATAAAGGCTTGGAAATAGAGATATTTAGAACATAGCCATTGAAGAGAGAGAAACAGTTCCCTAGATAATAATAATAATAATAATAATAATAATAATAATAATAATAATAATAATAATAATATTAATAATAATAATAATAATCGATGATCGATACAATGAGAAATACAAAAGTATATAGAAAGCAATCTTTATTATAATGATCTTAATGAAAGAATGTATGAATATAGGCATGTTTATATAATTCTATCCTTCTACCTGTCTCACTCATAGGACTGCGGCCCTGCTGGAGCACCGCCTTGAAGTGTTGCTGAGAGGGATGGGGACCAACATAAACACACACGCACGCACATTTACAACAAACTTCTACATAGTCCCTGTTTACCAAATTCACTTATAACGCACTGATCGAACAAAGGTTATACTAGTAGACATCTGCCTATGGTGATGTGCAGTGGGATTGAACCGAGACTATGTGGGTGCGAAACGAAATTCTTAACCTCATAAAATACAACTAATCTAAACACTTCTGCACACTACCAAATTATACATATACACGCATAAACACACACACACCCACAAGTATACCTACATACAATCATACATAGGTATATACATACAGACATATGAATATATACCGATTTCAAATTTTTGCACAAGGCCAGCAATTTCGGGTGAGGGGTAAGTCGATTACATCGACCCAAATACTCAACTGGTACTTATTTTATCAACTCCAAAAGGATGAAAGGCAAAGTCGACCTCAGCAGAATTTGAACTCAGAACGTTAAGACCGACGAAATGCCGCTAAGCATTTCACCTGGCGTGCTAAGGATTCTGCCACCTCGCTGCCTTAACATACACATATATATATTAATATAAACAGTCGGGAAGCACCTTTCAACGTTTCTCCAAGTAATCCATACATCACCAACCAGCTTTCTGAGGGGTTGAAGTAGAAAGTGCAAGAGGAAGCGAGGAAAAGAGAGAGAGAGAGAGAGAGAGAGAGAGAGAGAGAGAGAGAGAGAGCGAGAGAGAGGAGAGAGAGGAGGAGGGAGAAGGAGGTGGGGTTTTATGTAACGTCAAAATATGGGAGCGGTTTTGGTCATCAGTTAGGGCGCTTGTACATTGTCGCTCCACCGGCTGGAAATTGTCATCAAATCTCACTGAAATCTAACCTCACATCTTAATACAATAATGTATAGGACAATGAAGTTCCTGATACACGGTTACGTGTGTCCGAAGGTTACGAATGGGATGCCTTTTATCCTATATTAGATATATCAGGTTGATATGGAGTTTGACGACAATAATAAAATTAACAATTAAGGCGATTGTGAATTCGTTTGGTTTTCTAATAAGTAAATGGTCATCTCATCTTGTACTAACGCAATTACACTGCGTAGCATGATTTTTGTCTTTGGGTACCAACTGTTATTTTCGTATTTGCTTACTCCAAGAAAATTTTAAAAATGGCTAATATTTGCAGAAAACTTTGCTTTTGTTGCATTTATGTAAACCTCAAAGAATCCATCTCAACACATGGCTATGATGTTCCTTCACTACTCCTGTTCACGATCAGAGATACACATATTATCTGTTACTAAGAGTT
>NC_142935.1:36816232-36828732 GCF_046866305.1 Octopus bimaculoides
AGCATGAAACTAGTTGCAGCTCTTTTGTAAATTGTATATATAACTTTATATACACATACATACATACATTCATCTGCATTTCTACCAATGCCATCTACTGAACCTCCTGCTCTCTTTGCCCTTCTCTATACATCAGGCAAACGGGATGCCGCTTGGCTGACCGGTTCGCGGAACAACTCCGAGATATCCAACTCGGCACTGACACTCCGGTCTCGCGCCATTTCTGCTCTACCGGTCACTCTTTGCAACATCCGTTTGCGCCGTGTACAAGGATTAATCTTCTCTCTTCGCTCTTTTGCGCCACATGGGCTAAGCTCTCCTCCACTTTTCATCTAATCTCTTACCCTCTCCTCTCTCCCTCTCACACCTACTTTCTCCCACCCACCCCTCCTCTGTTGCTCCAACTCCTACTTCTTCTCTTCACTCCTACCCATCTTCTCCCTTCCCCCTCTCCCTCATCGTTAACCCTCCCTCGTAACCCCAACCCACACAATCCATCCCCACCTTCCCTATTCATCCCATCCCACCCCACTTACACCCACTCCCACATACCCCACCTTTATACCCACCCTCATCCTACCAACATATCCCACCTCTACCCCCACCCTCAGCCTAACCCACACCCCGCACTTGCTTTCTTCACTCTCGCCTCCTCCACATCCCAACACCATCACATTACACCACTACACCATACACCACCATACCACAGAACACCACATCACATCACCTCACATCACACTACCATGCACACACTAGCACTGACTACTTCCCAAACCCAAATCCACACACCTACGCATACATACACGCACACGTCAAGGTCACCAGCCCTCTTCCACATACACATACTCTCTTATACCCACGCATGCGCACCTTCATTTTGGGATCACCACAACTTTATTATCTCCCCATCTTCCTAGCTCGCCTGTGTGGCTCCTCTGTCGGGCACTCGCCATGATAGATCGCTAGCCACTACGCATTCTTTATTTTCTCTCCTTGTTTCTTTCTGTGTTCCTTTTTGTGGAAGTGCGTAGGCTCGAAACGTTAAAGACTTTTTCACTCCCCGAGTTTTAAAGTAATACATCTGTTTGTTGTCTCCACCACCTATCTTCGTCTTTTGTTTTTTGTGAATTCTCCCCATACATATATACATACACACACACACACACATATATATATATATATTGATAGATAGATACACATACATACATACATACATACATACATATATATATATATATATATATATATATATATATATATATATATATATATATATATATATATATATATATATATATATATACATATATTTATATATATATGAATTTATGTTACCAGAGTCCTGATGTGAAATCGTGTGTTGATATAGATAATGTTGTATTTCGGGATGGTCATTTCTTTTGCCAAATAAACACACGCACTATATATTCGTTCTTCACTCGTTTATTACTGTTCTATTTTCAACTCATGTACATTGTCCGGAAATCTTACGTCACACATCTGCGACCTCTTCAGTGACACTTCCCGTTCTCTTGTATGCTCCTGTACTAGGCGGAGGAGGAGCACACGCGAGGTCAGAATCTATCGCTGAATGGGTCACACATGTGTGACGAAAGATTTTGGGACAATGGACATGTGTTAAAATAAGACTATTAATAAACGAGTGAAGAACGAATATACAATGGATGTGCGTATTTGGCAAAAGAATGCCCATCTCGAAATACAACAATATATATATATATATATATATATATATATATATATATATATATATATATATATGTCTGTGTATATATATATATATGTTTGTGTATATAAATATATATATATATATATATATATATATATATATATATATATATATATATATATATATATATATATATATATATGTTTGTGTATATAAATATATATATATATATATATATATATATATATATATATATATATATATATACTCATCCGCACATACATTTATACATTTATATACACAATCACACACACTTAAACATAGCAATTAAGAGCGATAAAAGATGTGGGCAATATATTTTTAGCGTATTAATCAGATGGTGGGATATATACTAATGAACACCTTTATGTATGCAGTGCCTTTCAAATCAGATTGATTTCGTAAGAAGTTTAAACAGATATTCGTCGAGATGTACCTCAACACTTGTATGATATCAATGCATGGGTGGTCATTGCACAGGTCTAATCAATGTTTAAGTTCCGTAAGAATTAGTTCTATAATTTTGAGAGACTTTTGAGACAGACGGATCGGATAGGCTCTTTGAAATGTTTGGGATCCTTATAGTGTACGATAGACGCAGATGACAAATTTTAGACCATGTACCAATCCAATTTTGATGCCAAACCCTACTTCACAAACTTGATGTGTTACTAATGTTGATTCCACACTATCTAAGCAATAAATTTTATTAAACACAAAATACCAACTAGAAAATAATTGATTGTGGATTCTCTTGTACTTCTGCGCTTTAAACAACATTTCTACACTGGGTTCACAGTAAAATTCTAGATTTCATTTTTTGAGCGTATTTTAATTGCTGATTGCTGGTAATTTATTTACGTACATAATTGTCGGAGTTCCAGATTGGAACCGGACGCATATGAAGTTTAAAAGACATGTAATTGCTCACATGGTTGCGTGACAGGTTTAATATCACAATTATCAAAAGAAGATTCGTGCTACTTCGCTCGCACTCTGAAGATCTGCGAGAGCATTCCGTAAAAGGACTCGCGTCACCTACCATTGTCTAGAAAGTTTCTGTATTTTCTTTTTACTTTTCCTACTTCTATTCATCTATTTATTGTTTGATAGCTTCCTACATCAACTCTGTTTCTCTATCGTGGCTGCGAACAAAAACACGTTGCTTTTTTATCAAATGTGCATAACAATGACTTGATGTTTATCACATAGTTTCAACCCAGCTTCAAGTGATCAATGTTCATTGATCTTAAACTGCATAAAATAATCATACGGAGACTTTAAGTACTCAAAGTATTATAAAAGTTAAATATGTTTATCGTGTAGCTTTCGAACATGGTGTATTTTATTCCAGAATCCCAAACCAATTAACAAATCAAAAAAAAAGAAAAAAAAAATTTATTGAACAGCTACCCTTTTATCCCGGTATCAAGTGTTTGCTTCCAATAGTCAACATTACTTTGCAAATATTCTGCTATGAAATTCAAGTTTGCATGAAGTGCTTTTGCAGGTTTTGTCCGAGTACTCTATTGAATTGCAGGATAATATTTGGCAACACATTATATGACATCTTAGAAGGAAAGAGAACAGGGCTGTTTATGGTAGATATAGTGATGTGAATATATAAGGAAAGAAAAGGCATGAATATTCTGAAGTTGATAAATAAAGAAAGAATTGCATTCACTATTCAATTTAAATTGTATTGCATTCAGTTTAAATTATATTGATTGTAAATAGATTTAAATTGATGTAGAAATAAATATAATTAATAACGTTATAATGCAGATAATTATTAAATCATTAAATCAGGAATAACATTTTTTTATTTTCATAACAGGGATAACATCGTGAAGTTTGTTGATATGAAACAATGAGCGAATTTAATCAGAAATAAGTTTCTCAAGTTTATAATTATTACATTCAATGACAACGCTGTTGATTCGTTGGAGAAATATGGAAAAAAAAAATTAATAATTTAATAAATGAATGAGAGAAGGCATGTAACCAAGTATTTAAATCAAGATAGATTTTTACTATAATCATTGAAAAGAACGTTCTTAAGTTTAGAAGGCAAATATATAGGTCTGAACTATAGTGATGAATTTATGTTTACGAAAAATAGATGCAGAATTCACCAAATGATGTTGATCAGCGATTTAGATTCAGGGATGAATTAATTGTATAAATGATTTCACTCAGAGATTTATGCCATAAATTGACTAGAAATACATATATTTTAAGTTGCTAAATAAAGAACAACCAGAAACTACGACTCCTGATTTAATATGTAAGAATGTTTTAATTCGGTCCTTACGAAGTAGTTAAAACAGGGAATATGATTTAACACCTAGTAAATGAGGGAAGAAATGTCTCCAAAATTTAAAGTTTAAAAATATCGCTAGATAAATAAGGTTGGTAAAAAAAGAACAGGAAAAAGAAACTTCCCACTATTGATGTTTTCAAATTTTAGCACATGGCCAGTAATTTCGGCGAAGTAGATAAGAAAATTACCTCAACCCTAGAGTGCAATTGGTACTTTTTTATCGACTTCAAAAGGATCACAGGTAAAGTCGACCTTAGCGGAATTTGAACGCAGAGCGTAAATACGAAGGAAATATGTCTAAGAATTTCGCCCGGCATGCTAATGATTCTGCCCGGCATGCTAATGATTCTGCCAGCTTGCTACCTTACTGTTTACTGGTAACGATTTCAAATTTTGGCACAAGTTCAGATAGGGGAGGGGTTAAGTCGATTACATCGATCTCAGTACTCAGCTGGTACCCATTTCATTGACCCCGATAAGATGAAAGACAAAGTCGATCTCGGTGAAATTTGAACTCAGAACTTGGAGACGGACGAAATACCCCTAAGAATTTTGCCCGGAGTGCTAAGGATTTTACCAGCTTGCCGCCTCACTGTTGTGCTAGTAATACTTTCTATTGTATATTGTACAAGGCTACAAAATCTGTGATCGAAATTAATTGGTTAAATTGGCATAATTATTGAAGTAGTACATTGTTGTGTCCATCTCAAGGAAGGATGAAGACAAAGTTGACATCAACAGGAGTTGAACTCAGAACGCCAATAATTACCATAAAACAATTTGTGTGATTGTCTAATAATTCTGCCAATCCTCCTCCCAGTAACTACCTATTACTAATAATGAGGAGATTCACTTTGAAACGCTAATAGCTTGGTAGCATCGGCATTTAGAAACGTTAATGGCTTGGTAGAATCAGTTTTGCCTTTCATCCCGACCTACTCGATAAAATCAAGTCAGTCAAGTAAGTACTGAGGTCGATGGTATCGATTAATCTTATTCCCACAAAATTGTACGCTTTTTGCCTAAATCCGCAACTATTATCAACAAACCTTTGAAGGTTTGTTATTAGCAGAATCGGTAGAGCATCGAAAAAATCCCTCGCGGTATTTCCTCGCGAAAGCGTTTTACGTCCAGAGTTCAAATTTTCACTAAAGTCAACTTTGCTTGACATCTCTCCGGTGTCAGCTACTGCAACCCTAAATGATAATACAAGTGATATATTGGATTATATATGAAGGTGAATTTAATAATCGCTATGCCAATCACATAGCCCCCTTCCGACATAGGGAAAAAGTAAAGCTACTAAGTTGGCTAGCTACGTATGTACTCTAAAATATAACGAAACACAGAATGTGATTAAATGGAAAATAATTGAGAAATCCACACCTTATGTGAATGGATCGAATAAATGTAGACTTTGTTTGGCTTAAAAAAGCGCAGATCCTTTTCATATCTAAGAGCCCTAACTCTTTATTGAACTCCAGCTTAGAAATTTTCAGTGGTCGCATGCATATGTATTTAACTATATTTTGAAGAATTGGAAAATTCCGCTTATTCCTGACTGACTTGATATCTTCCCAGCTCTGTCATTTAAGGTCTTTTTATTTTTTACATTCTAGTTTCTGTTTTTCGTTTTCCTTTGTTTACTGTCTGCGTTTTCTATATGCTTCTTTCTCAATTTTTTCGCGTTTTTCTATTATTCAATTTCTTTAGTTCGTTATGATATGTGGGTTTGCGCCTGAAGTGTATGTTTGAGTTTTCTCATCATATGAAATTATTAGTAGCGCTTTAATACATGTATTGTGATTTTTAAATTATATATACCGGTTATTATTCCTTTCCTTACTTATTACATGTGGAGGCGCAATAGCCCAGTGGTTAGGGTAGCGGACTCGCGGTCGGAGGATTGCAGACCCTTGTTGTACTCTTTCGCCCCAACTTTCTCTCACTCTTTATTTCTGTTTCTTGAGTAACGCTGCGATGGACTGGCGTCCATTCCAGCTGAGGGGAACACATACGCCATAGAAACCGGGAAACCGGGCCCATGAGCCTGGCTAGGCTTTGAAAGGGCGACGTTTCGTTTCGTTCTACTTATTACATATTAACAGAAGGATTTTTTACCAATTTAATCATTTGTCCTTGTTTATTCCTTAGCTTAATGCTGTATTTAATTCTGTAAGTATAATTCTTCAACTACACACTTGTCTTATGCTCATACTTTCCTATCTATCTATCCTCTGATCTCAACCACCTGTCTCACAATGTTTTCTAAACTCAATGTGTTTAGTTATCAGTTAGTCATTAAAAATCTAAATCCCATTCATTAATTAAGAATTTAAAAAATCTAAATCTCATTCATTAATTAAGAATTTTACCGATCTTTCCTTAGTGCAGAACGTTATCCTTTACTTATTTATCTTAAAGTTATTCATTTATATATGTGGTGTGCTCCTGGTGAACTTACCATTAATGGGGAGGCAATCTCTTCTCGATTAAGCAAACTAAAGAGCTTACACATTTGACCTTGCTATCTTTCTACATAATATTCATTTATATATTAATTAAAATATCTAAAGAAAATATTCTTCCGGATGTAATGGCTAAATAATTAGCGTTAGAATGTCTGTGTCTATTAATTAACGCTGTAAAATAGTTTGAATTTTACTTAAGTCTAACCTTCGACAAATTCTGAAGAGAATGAAACGAGACTGGTTTTGTATAAGGCATTGTCATATATGAAAAATAAATACAATTATGCATTGAATATCAAATTGCATTGCATTGTTTTCTTTATGCATTTTTTAAACGGCAGCATGCAGCAATTATAAAGCCACACGCGCCCATACATGTATGCACTTATGCGTATATATATATATATATATATATACATATGCATGTGATTATATGTCTTTAATGCATATGTATGTGTCTACATATTCACACATATAAGTGCAGCCACATGCGTGTACATATGCCTCTAGAAGTGAATATTGTATTGCAAAGACAAATCACTATGAGTACGCCTAGTCACAACTTAACGCATGTAGCCATGTATAGACGAATACGCTGATGAAAAGCAAATATAACGCTCTTAGTTTGTCATAGATGCATATAACCACTCTTATTCACATTCAACCACTTTTTTATTCATACATCTCACATTTAGAGAACTGTGAAGTATGATGATAACAAATCATATAATACATTCTCAAGTAGTCTTACAATTCATTTATTTTTAACTTTGATTCTTTGTCAAATTATTTCAGATACAACTATAATTAATGTTTTATTTATTCTGAAATTGAAGCAAATTACTTGAAAATGCAGCTGGGCGACATAAATCTTAGAGGAAGATCGCTAAAGCGTATAACTTGAATATGTAAGTACAGGCAGGGAATCCTGTTGAGAGATTAAACTGGTGAGGGAAACAAGGGAAGTGAAAATATAAAAATAAACTGTAAAAAAATTTTCCAACACACCTGAAGTACATATACACGTGCACCTACATACGCATATATGCATACACACTCAGTCTTCCACTGAAACACGCGTAGGCACAGTTTAATACCGATATATGCTGCACACGCACTTACACACAAAATATAATTTATCATTCAAAATTTAACAAAATAACGGTAAAATGAACAAGAGCATATCAACGTCTTCTAGGTAGATAAATTAATACATTAGCTAGATAAATACACAAATATATATTATATTTGGTGTTATAAATGAGGGAAAGTGTACTGAATACAAAGAAGGGATTTTATAAATTTGAAGAAAACAGAAGCTGATGATTCATTTTGTCGGTGTTTGCATTTACTTGGTACGTGGGTTTATTCAGAAGACAAAAGACGAAAATAAGTAAAGAGAAACATGCAAAAAGAATGGAGCGGACGTCTTTTTTTTTTCCCCAAAATAGAAAAATTAATAGAATACAAGGAAAAGTTAAGACGAAATATATTCTCTTAGTAATAATAGATCTTTCTGCTTATATAGGCAGACAGCCCCAAATTTTGTCGATTACATTGACCCTCGTGCTCAACTTATACATAATTTATCGACACTAAAAGGCAAAGTCGACCTCGGCGGAATTTGAACTCAGTACATAACGGTAGACGAAATACCGATAAGCATTTCGCCTGGTGTGCTAACGATTCTGCCAGCTTGCATAAACTGAAGAATTGGTGTATATATATATATATATATATACTTTTTGTTTGCATTATGATATTAAATCTGCTGCAAGACTTATTACACAATATCCTTAATCATTTAATCTCTCATGATATATTTATGAGGGTTTTTTTTTCCAGATTAAATGTTACACTTACGGCAATAACATAAGCTAACAGGAAATATCAACAAATATATTTTCACCAAGGAAGCAAGGAGAAAGAAGAGTATAAAAAGTTCAATAACCTATGGATATCAGTTTGAGGTGATGGTAGTAGTGAAAATGGTGGTTACGACTGATGAAGTAAAAATTACATGGTGACAGAATCATAAGAGGGTCGGACAAAAAAAGAAACAAACAAAACATACTTCAAAGTATTTCTTTTGATTCTCTATATTCTGATTTCAAATAGCGTTGTAGTCAACTTAGCCGTTTAACACTTCAGGGTCCAGAAATATTAAGTGCTGCTCAAGGACGGAAGTTGGTGTAATCGAATAACTCTTTCCTCTCAAAATCACAAGCGAGGCACATTGACAGAATCCTTAGAGCGTCGGGTAAAGCACCTTGTAGTTTTTCTTGCAGACTATTATATTCCGAGATCAAACCCAGCCAAGTTCGACTTTGCCTTTCGTTGAGAGGAGGTCGATAGAATAAGGTTCTTGTCACGTACTGAAATCGCTGTAGTCGACTAACCCTTTCCATTAAAAGTTAACTTTGTGCTTAAATCGGAATTATTATATATCAATGGGTTTTTGTATTATACATCATTTTCTTCAATGGAATTTTGTATATCGTAAGCCTATATAAAGTTAGCCTTACAATTAACAGAATTATTGCTAGAAATATACTATATTTCTAGCAATAATCAATAGAATCATCTGTATCAAACAATCTTTTATTTTCATTTGATATAGTTTCTTATGGTAACATTGTTGTAAAACTTGTTAATTTTCATTTATTGATGTATATGTGTGTGTGTATGCATGTATGTGTATATGTATGTATGTATGTATATATATATATATATATATATATATATATATATATATATATATATATATATATATATATATATATACGTCTGTGTCTTAAACACGCACACACACACAGAGGCACATATAAGATTCAGAGATTCTCCGTGTAGCAGTCACTTAATAATGGTCAAATGATTCAAACTTAGACCCCGATGTCTTTGCAAGGGTTCAATTCCATAAGTAAAAAGTGGCTATAAGAGGGATTAAGTTGAGCAGATATAGAAGCAATTATGCAGATAAACAAATTAGATATCTACATTATAATGGAGAAAGCTGCTTATTAATTAGGTATATAACAGTCACTAAAAGAAAGCAATTATTAAAGGCTTGACCATCTAGAAATTTTTTTATAAATTCATGTTCCAAAACATTTCCTGTAATTTTGATTTCTGAAGTTTATTGAATATTTGAACGGCATGTTTTTCACAAATTTGAATATTCGTTGCATTCTCTGCAGTAGATTTGAATGTTTAATTAACAATATTAATTCGTTGCTGGCAAAATTTTCCGTTTTCATTTGCAACATTTTCTCCCCATCTTTTGCCTCTATTTTCATTAATGATAATTTAATATATATTCATTTCAATTGTTCCATTTCAAGTTTTAATTCACTACTTCAAAAAACCACAGAACGTAAAAAATTATTTATTGAATGAATGAAAGCTATTAAATAAGATAGCTGTATAACTTTGAGGCTTATGATACAAGGCACAATTTCAAGAATAATATCTGTTTTCAGAGTTTGTTAAATGATTTTTGATAAAATGAAATTTATTTAATACACCAGTATAAATTTAAAAAAAATTAAGAAGTGATTTTGTTGGTGTGGCTGTTTGGAACACTGTAAGCCTTATGATAATAACTATATGATCGCTGCTATTTCAAGCACGCTAAACGTAGTTGGGTTACCTTGAAGTTTATTTAAATTAGATATATATTACAACTACAAAAAATTACTGAAAGAAATATTTACTAAGCAAATGAGACTTTTTATAAATTGAAATTTTCATGAAAATTACTTTCTGAACTTCCTTTTATTATTGCATATTTCAAGTTCACTAATTTGAATATTCGGTACAAGATAGTTTTTAACGAGCTTTTATTTATACGATTTTTTCATTTCATGTTTATTTCATTCATTGTTTGCTATGTTCTCCCGCCCTTTCCCCTCTCTCTGATACACACACTGCCTCTCTAATATAAACACACACACACACACACACATTCCAGGCTTGATTTCGTTATTATACAAATATCACATTACAATTTTGCATGGGGCGTCAAAAAACTGAAAAAGAAAATTTAGCAGCAAGAGAAAGACGGACAACTGAATCAGATAAAACCAGGGCAAAGCGACTGAAACAAATATCTAAATATGCACGTAGAACTAGAGATGATTCTGTTTCCGCTACTCACGCCCGACTGGTTAGGGTATCACGAGAGGTTAATATTCTGCTTCAAAATGAGTCAGCTATCTGTCTGTGGCTGTTCAGCCGCCCTATTGGTAATCAGTATCAAATGGGAAGCCTTCCAAACTTCAGTGAGATACAAACTGAAACACAAGCGCTAACAGACAGGGTGCTGAGAGACGAAACTGAATATTTTCAGCAGGAGTACTGACGATAAAATTTTCAAACTAGGAATAATTCTGTTAAAGGATTAGCAATGAAAGCCAGTTTCGATAATTTCAACAACAGGCTGTCCTGCCTATTGTACAGCCACATAATGCAGGGAGTCTCCTTTGACAATGTTTGTTCATACTGCTGAATTGAAATCTCTATGTTGCTTGAATGGAAAGTAAAACTTGACAAACTGCTTCCCCCTCCACCAAATATTCTTAGATACTTCGATGTTACACAAACAGGAAACAGTTTCCTGCAAAATGTACGTTCATTTAACTATCAACTAGCATTGGCTTCTCTGGGTTGCAGAGAAATCAGAGCCTCTGGATTTAGTACTACATTTAAAGTGGAGGGAAAAGTTGATCACACGATTGGATTACTACTTCCCAATGATAACAATCCAGACTTTGCTCAAATCTACTTCTATGAAGCAGATAATGAACTTGGAAATCGTCTGCAGCATAGAAATTTATGCAGTCAGACTTTGAAAGCAATACAGGATGACTTGCACCAATATAATACATATATACGTAGTTTTAGAGCAGCTATTGAAACTGAAGCTTTAACGGATATCAATATTGTTCTACACGCTGACAAGAATAACAAATCTTCTAATTCACATTGTTCAATGGATTCAGAAATTCCCGCTTTTTTGCCAGGAAAAGGCGCTGGTCACTTGAATGTTATTGTTTAGAAAAGAGATGGTAGTCTACAAAGAAGCCACCAGTTGCATCGATCATATGATCTTCTGTGTTATGTACTATTTCCCCGAGGATGGATTTCAGACAAGTTTGAAGAGGAGAGACAATCGCAAACTTATTGTCACTGACTTCTATTGTTACCGTTTTCAAGTGAGGGAAGGTGACTTCAGCACTGTGATGAAGAGCAGGCGACTAATGCTACAATGTGCTGTCGATGCTATGGCTAAAATAGACAACAGTCGTTTGACTTGGGTCCAAAATAATCAATCCATAATACAGGAAGTAAAAATGATGCAATTAATGCAGGTAGACGAGTTATTCTTCCTCCTTCAATCTATAGTTCTCCTCGCTTTTACAATGAGTGCTTCTAGAATTCAATGACTGTGGTCCGACACATGGGAAAACCTACTTATTTCATTACAATTACAACTCATCCTAACTGGAATGAAATAAAAAAAAAACAGTCTGAATCCTAGTGATTTACCTAGAGACTATTCGGATATTTGTGCAAAAGTTTACAAGATAAAATATGAGTCTCATGGATTACCTACTCAAGCATAATGTACTTGGTAAAGTAGTTGCTCAGTCTGCTACCATTGAATTGCAGAAACGAAACCTCACTCACGCTCACATTCTGTTGATGATGACTGAAGACTGCAACCTCAAGACGGGAATTGCCATTGATAAAATAGTGTGTTATGAGATACCTCATAAAAATATCAATCCAAAACTGCATAAAACCATCACATCCTGCAGTATTCATGGTCCATGTGGTGAGACTAATATGCTTTCTTCATGTATAGAAGGTATAGGAGAAAATCTCCATTGCTCAAAAGGTTATCCGAAGCCATTTCAGCAGACAACATTTGTGGCTGAAAATTCCTTTCCTTCTTATAGAAGGAGAAACTTGCAGA
>NC_142935.1:36836232-36846232 GCF_046866305.1 Octopus bimaculoides
AAGCCATGTGAGCCACTGCCTGGTACTGCATCAAGGCATTTATTATTATTATTATTATTATTATTATTATTATTATTATTATTATTATTATTATTATTATTATTATTATCATCATCAATTCAAGCTATGCCATGTGTAAATGGCAAATTATTTTGCAGAATGAAGAATGAAACATGAACAGTAGACTTATCCCTGTTAGACAAGGAATTCTCTAAAGTAACTTTTAATCTTTTTCTCTCTCCGGTGCAAATAGCTGAGATATTAAGTAAGATTGGACTTAGAGAAGAAAAAAAAAAAAAACTAGAAATACTATTGAAAATATTACATAAATTTTCCAAAGAAATTGATTTGAAATTCGGATTAGAAAAAAGCACCAACGAAACCTTATAAAAGAAATATGATTAATAACTCTAATAATATGTTCGATAAAGAATGTGAGAGCAGAAAATTAGATAAAACACATACACATGCTTATTTAATGAACTAGAGAGAGTAGCATATGCAAAACAGAATGAAGAAAAATGAATGAATGTTTATAGATGCATTCGATTAATATTTAAGGCAGAGCTATGTGGAAAAAAATAAGGCGATAAGCATTAATGCAATAACTTCCCCAGTTATTTTACAGATACAACATTTTCATCTTAAACACTGAAAGAACTAATAAGAATATAGAAAACGAAAACTACATTTTGAATACAGCACCCAAAATTTAAAATGGGAAGATTACATTTATCGTAGAAGCCATCTACAACTAGAAAACTATAAAAAAAATATTCAATGTAGGGTTGTTAACTATTTACTAAAGAATAGCAGAGAAAAACATTCTATTTTCTGTTTTATTTAAAGAAACAAAAGAAAGAAAGAAAGAAAGAAAGAAAGAAAGAAAGAAAGAAAGAAAGAAAGAAAGAAAGAAAGAAAGAAAATATCCGGAGTTATGGTGGAAAGAAAGAAACAGTAAAAAGAATCATGAAAGTGTCAAGATTTAGGGCAAAAGGAAGTTACAGAATGCCACAAATTGATGACAAGAAAAACTCCACATGTCCGATCCCTGAAAAACATGTACAGAGTAGAAGTAGTGAGAAAAAATTCGTAAAACTGGCTGCGAAACTTAAGGTTCAAAAGCTGAAACTGGATGATGCCTGATTACGGCCCAGGATCAAAGCCTCATCCCGAGAAATCCCAAAGTTATTACACTAAGCAGAATATCAGTAATTGCAGAATATGCAAGATTGGGATGCACGATTTTAGGATCTACACATATCTGGCTCGACGTGGGAGGCGGGTGGCAATGCTGTTTTGGAAATGCCTGGATCTCGAGGTACAGACGATCTTCCAGAGCCTGGATGGTAAGTTGATGGTCCTGGATGTGAGCATTAAGGAAGATAATGCTTTTAGATTAGTCACCGTGTACTCCCCGATGTGCAGCCCACATTGTTTCAAAGGTTGTCCACTATTAACTATGAAAACATGCAACTAATGGCATGACATTACTGTATTTTTCATCCACTAGAAGCATTGCTAGGATTATGAAATACCAGTGGAAAACAGACTATATATATATAAGAAATGTTTACGGAGAATGATAAAACGACTATAGGCTGGGTCATGTCATTACATATAGATACATATAGATAGAAATAAAAGTTGATACACATTTTGCATTCAAGAAAGATTATGAAAAATGTCCAGATAAATACTTTATCCCGATATTACGTATCATCACGTATTTTGTTGTAACATTATGTGGAATTCTCTCAAGAGAGAATTGGACAGGGTTATATCGAAATTTTATTCTGTGAGGTTGATATCTAGTGAAAAATTTCTTTTAAGGTTATTACTTCACAATAAAAGAGCTTCCAGTTATGACGATCTATAAACTGTTGAGAATACTGTTTACAACATCTATAAACAATGTGCTTTGAAAAGAAACCTGCTTGCAAATGATGATAAATGGTAGATATGCATGAGAGAATCATCATTAACGCAATTGCATTCATAGCTAAACCAATCTGCACGCACTAAGAAGTGTGCTGGATACACATAGCATTCCTAGGGGACCTTATTGTATACTTGAAGACCAAATGATGGAAGACTGTCTTAGTGATAACTGGAGAGATTTAACTAGAGAAAACGAAACAAAAACACTGAATAATGTGGAAACAACTTTGTCAGTGCATAGATTAAGTTGTCATGACCTTGGTCAACCTTCTTCAAATTATTTGCTTTTTTATGCAGAAAAAATGGTAAAAAGGATCATATTGCTATTATTCAAAATCTTGACAGGTGTGAGGTCAAGTTGAACTAAAGTGCAGTAACATGTATTTTAGCAAAAACGTTGCTTACCTGAAGATCCAGTAGAGCAACACAAGGTTATCTTCTATGATTTCTTTGTTGGTTAGGGAAGTTGTATTTATTGAATACATCAATTTAAAATCTTAAGAAAAAAAAATGTATGCAACACAACTTGCTGCAGATTTGTTAAGTGATGATTGAACAGTGAATAGCTGAGGTACCTGAAGTAGAAACGATTTTTTTCCTCAAGAAAATACCACCTGTTTGAAATAATGTTAGACTCTGACTACACATTGTGGATGATTTGATGCTCTCTGCTAATATTCCGCGAGTCTTTGACTTACGCTCAAAACAAATTTTGTTTTAAAAGGTATTATACCCTTTGATGGAAACATTCTTTTGTTGGAAGGAGATTTCCACCAAACTACTCCAATAATCACTGGACATACTATTTTTGAGAATTTTGTTAAGTCATCTCAGCTTTAACCCAAAGTAAAACGTGTAAATCTGTCAGAAAATATGACAAATGTAGAGATATTTGACGTTGGAACCGGTGCCCTAATAAATAAGTGTAGACTGCAAGGAGACCTAGATCTGTGGGTTTCGACCCTTTTGTGCCCATGGAACCCTTCGATTCCTATTTTACTCTACTGGACCTCCAAAGACATTCGATGTGTATAATAAACATCCAACTGTATTTTCATAAATATTACTTAAAAAAAAGATATTTTGCGTATTGTAGAAGTATGAGCAATGTATTGTACATACATTTTCACAAAAAAATCTTATATGGACCTCGAAGAGCAACATGGACGCCGATCGAATACCACTGTCTTAGACTTACATCTGATCAAAACAGTACAATAAAAGTCAAGCCTGAAGATTTAAGAGATGTTTCAAGTGAAAAATCAATTGAAAATGAATGTATCAACAAAATAATCTTGAATCGTACAAATGTTGCCTATTTGAAATTGGGCAAAGATATTTTTGCATTAGAACTGTTGATAGCATCAATGGGAGAGACGAAATAATAGCGGGTGGTTATCGAGTTGAGTTTTTAAGTGCAATGACGTCGAAAGGAACGTCATGTGATATCCTGAAATTAGAGATTGTTGTGATCGTTACGATATTAAACAATCTTGAACCGAGAAGCGAACTGCTTAATAAGATCCGAGTTTGATCTGTACGTGTGATCTCTAACGTAATGATCAGATCAAATGCAGACTGGTAATATAAAATGAGAGGAGGAAATCATCCCAAAATACACAAAATTATAAACACAAACATATGTACTAAAAACCACAGGGAAAGGATTTAAATAATTAAAAAAACAAAACCAGAAAATATACATACCAGAACAAAAGATACACATACAGTACACACACAAACACACGCACACACATACAGAGCACGCACAAACACACGCACATACACACACATACATGTAGTTACTTGCATATATTTATCTATACGTGTGTAATTATATGATACATATATATATAGCAACACCTATTCATACATACAGACTCACACCGACACACACACGTATATATGCGCACACACGCATCACTGTATATACCAGGATATCGGATTAGGCTATACACCAGTGATCACAATTTGTTATTTTCCCGTTGTGGAAGCTGCCACACTGGATAGGAGGGCAGAACCGCATTCACCCTGAACGTACTGTCGGGACTTCGCAGAGTTACCTATTTTACAGATGAATCGACTGGACTAACGTAAAACGAAGAATTGCGTCGCCGTTCTGTGAATCGACACGAGGGTCTGGCGTATATATATATATATATATATATATATATATATATATATATATATATATATATATATATATATATATATATATATACATATATACATACATACATACACACAGATATCTGGTCCAAAACACTACGACATACGCATACACACATACACACATACACACACACACACTCACAAACAAACACAGACATGTGAGTAGAGGCATATATTTGGTTATTATATACATCTGTATGCATATGTATCAATATGCATATGTAGATATAAATACATACGTACATAATACTCCTCCCGCACACACACACACACACACATATATATATGTATATATATATATATATATATATATATATATATATATATGTATGTATATATGCATACGTACGTATATACATACACACAAACATTCATACATCATTATATATATATATACACATATATACACACATATATGTATACACATATATACATATGCATACATACATGAATGCATATATACATAAATAACGTAACTAATAACCGGTGTCAGTGAATGAAAATGCCTCAGATAAATTACGACACACCTTGATAGGTGCACATGTGTCTACTTAAAACATATTTGTTTATATATTTTTTCTTCATTTACATGTATGAAACATACATACGCACACATGTGTGTATGTGTATAAACGTATATATATATATATATATATATATATATATATATATATATATATATATATTTATACATTTTATATGGACCTATAGTTATATATATGTATGTATAGTTCTATATATATATATGTATATATGCATATGCATATATGTATATATATATATATATATATATATATATATATATATATATATATATATATATATATATATATATATATATATATATATATATATAATACTACACATACACAGACGTACACATATCTACGTACATACGTACATGCATATATACTTATATACATTTATACTCCGCTCATATACGCAAATATATTTACACACGTAAACAGCTAGAGCCAAAATTACGCACAAACATAAAATTCCTCAAATCTCTTTCATCAGTTTTCTGTTTCATGATGAAATCTTCAGTTCATCTAGAATTCCTGAAGACTGAATGTCCAATCGTACTACCTGACACAGGTTTAATTAGGACAAACTAATCGCAATCATAGTATATTTGCTTTGACGTATATGCGAACAATATATATATATATATATATATATATATATATATTGTTTTGATAAGATATGTCTATAAAGAGAGCCTAATCATTGCAATAAACGCTAAAGTGAAACGAAAAAATAATTGTGTATATGTGATATAGTTCGCACAACTTTTATCAGATAGAAGAGAGGCAGGAAATTACATGCAAGGCAATAGGTTTATATAAAAAAAATACAACAATAATAATAATCTTTTCTTTTCTTCTATAGGCACAAGTGGAACGTCGATTACATGATCATCAGAGCTCAACTGGTAATTAATTTTACCTGAAAGGATAAAAAGTAAAGTCAACCTCGTAAGAACATAACACAGGAAAAATGCCGCTGGGCATTTTATCGGGTGCAGTAACGATTCTGCCAGCTCGGTGCCTTCCTTATAATAATAATCCTTTCTACTATAGGCACAAGGCCTGAAATTTGGTGGGGAGGTGACTGGTCGATTACATCGATCCCAGTGTTTCACTGGTACTTAATTTATCGACTCCGAAAAGATGAAAAGCAAAGTCGACCTCGGTGGAATTTGAACTCAGAACGTGCAGATAGACGAAATGCTGCTAAACATTCTGCACCGCGTGCTAATGACTTTTCCAGCTCGCCGCCTTAATAATGTTGTTTATAGTTTCAGCTTAGAGCTGCGGCCATGCTGACGCACCAATAATAATAATAATAATAATAATAATAATAATAATAATAATAATAATCATAATAATAATAATTTGTCAAATACACCCAATATAATTTGTTAGCAACTACAATTCATCTGACCACGGAAAGGATATACCCCTTTACAAACAGCTGATGGCGGCCTGTTATGTGTCTTTTGCTGGGGACATTCGTTCCCGTTTCGGAATTCAATCTTGGTATCTTCTAATATTTGTCATTCAACTGTACGCCGTATGTCCCACGCTTATGTGAAGGCATGGATATGTATGTACGTTTATCTATCTATCTGTCAATCTACCTAACTATCTATCTATCTATCTATCTATCTATCTATCTATCTATCTATCTATCTATCTATCTATCTATCTGTATGTATGTATGTATGTATAAAATTCATATATGTGTGTGTATATATATATATATATATATATATATATACGTATGTATGTATATATGTATTTATGTATGTATGTATGTATGTATGTATGTATGCATGTATGTATGTATGTATGTATATGTGTGTATTCATACGAAGGGGTGCTGAAAAGTTCCTGGCTTTGGGTGAAAGAAAATAAGGAAGATCAGGTAATTATGATTTTATTTAACACAATCTCCTTTCAGATTCAGGCAACTTATTGCAGCGCATCTTGACTTTTCTAAGCTCTGTAAAAGAATTCGGAATGCTTGGCTTCCAGCCAGGACCTTCGTGACACTTTTAAAGCCAAGTACGTTTCATTACGCGCTTGTATATGTGTGAGTGAGCGGGTGTATATCTATGCGTGTGAAGTCGCATATCTTTGTGTTTAGTGTGCTGCACGCATGATCGTCAGATAGAGGTTTCAATTCCTTGACCGGACGATGCATTCTGCTCTTGAGCAAAATACTCCACCAAGCGTTGCTTCCGACCACTCAACCGACAAAAATGACGGACCGGCTTCCTTTTTGGGGGCGAAATATATACACCACATAACCTAGGAAACCGGTATTATGATTCGGTAATCTCCTTTGATCCTTTTTCGATCATGTATATATGTATACCAAAGGATAACAAGTTAAACAAATATGTCCAATAATTTACAATAAAATAGACAAAGATAGATCTGAGAGCGAATAAATGAATAAAACATTTAATCCATAATCGTTCGTCCGGCAAAATATATTTCATCAGATCATCGATTATGAATTATACACGCACGCACGCACACACACACACACACACACACACACACACACACACACACACACACACACACACGTATATATATATATATATATATATATATATATATATATATATATATATATATATATGAGGGCGTACTGAAAAGTTCCTCGCTATCGTGAAAAACGTGATTAGATATACAGAAGCACAGTTGCAATAGCTGGGTGAATCTGAGATATTTTGAATAAAACCGTAATTAACTGATCCTTCTGCATGCTATTTTTTTTATACCCAAAGCTAGGAACGTTTTAGAACCTACTCGTGTATATATGATTAAGGGCTCTAATTAGCACCAGTATTGCTAGAAATAAGAGGGAAAAAAACAACTCAATAGCCACAGCGAGCACTTCTTAATGACTGACAAGGGAGGTAAACTATATCTGCGGCCGTAGGGAGCTTGCTACTGTTGCCAGTCATTGAGAATTCATTGTTGTGGCTATTGAGCTGTTTTGACTCTTAATTCTAGCAATACTGGTGCTGACTAGTGCCCTCTGTCACTTTAGTAACGTATATGTTTCTGCTTTTAGGTTGTAAAATTGCGAATTAGCCACCCATGTATGTATGTATGCAGAGAGAGAGAGAGAGAGAGAGAGAGAGAGAGAGAGAGAGAGAGAGAGAGAGAGAGAGAGATTGATAGAGAGATACATACACATACCCATACATTCACACATAAACAGACACTCACACACACGTACACAGTCACATGCACAGCTACTTGTGTGTATGTATATACATTTATCTATCTATCTATATATATATAGTTAAATAGATATATAGATACATACATACATACATACATACATACACACATACATGCATAGAGACATTCACACACCGACAAACACACACACACAGATATATGTATGTATGTATGTATGTTTGTATGTATCTATCTATCTATCTATCTATCTATCTATCTATCTATCTATCTATCTATCTATCTATCTATCAACTTCTACATATACATCTATACAATCCTTTTAGTAACGCTGGACTTTGAAGCAGATAAGCAACAAGTAATAGCACGTTGATATTGGATTAAAAACGCTTTTGGATACAAAATCGTCGAATGGTACTAAGAAACCGAGTTATGAGCAAATTCATAGTCGGAAGTCGTGTGCAATACTTTTGATAATGATGTTATATTTATTATCACTATTGAAATATACGCCTTGGATAAGCCCCAACATCTTCGCTAAGGAGGGATGAAGGTGAATGTGATTCGTTGCGCATGGTCGTTAAAATTCTTTATAGATTATGGCACAGGCACTTCTCCTCAGAAGTTACAAAGGATAGAAGTTGTAATAACGTAAACAAAGTGAGATTAGTGATACTCAAATACAAGTTATAAACTTTGCATCAACAGCGCAACCGTGGATGACCTGTATCTATTAACAATAGTACTAACAGCGTGGCACCTTCGGAAAGTGTTGTCTACTAAAGCCTCGAGACCACCAGAGCCTTGTGAGTAGATTTGGTAAACGGAAACTGAAAGAAGCATTTCGTATATATATATGTATATGTATATGTCGAGGCGATGCTTGAGCATGGCCGCAGTCAAATGAGTGAAACTAGCAGAATAATAAAAAATAAGAGAATATATATTTTTATGTGCGTGTGTGTGTGTGTGTGTATGTGTGTGTGTATGTGTTTGTATAAAATTACGAATTAAAAAACAGCTCTGGTAATGTAAACATTATCGATCGCATGTAGAGTGTGTGTTCTGTTTGCGCACCGAATTTACTGCGGTAGCGTCGGGAATATTTTCTTGCACAACGTTGAGAGTTAAAGAACACCTGAATGTCATAGATGAGATAAGATAACTCCCGCTGGATTGAATACAAGAGTGCTTGATATGAAAATTTCGTCATTATTCTGGCTTATCAATAGCACGCATTTAGATCATTCCGAAACGACTCGATTCGCTGGTCTATGACTTATATACAAATAGAGTGAACACTGTTTGCTGATGTGCCGTGGCGAAGCAGATGTGAAAGTAAATTAAATTATGTAATGTCAAAATTATAGATCGCAGGATAAATATCGGTATATACCATTCTTAGATTCAATCCGAAGTGAGTTGTCTCGCCTGTATATAACATTCAGGTGTTCTTTAACGCTCAGCGTTTTTACAGGGAGCTACTCCAGACGCTATTCCGCAGCAAATTCCGGGTATAAACAAAAGACGTAGACTGTATATGCGTGATCAATAATATGCATATATATATGTGTGGGCGCGCGAGTGTGTGTCTGTGTGTGTGTATGTGTGTGTATGTGTGTGTGAATGAGCATAGAAGTTAACATATATTCCCTATATGTGAAACTACAGGCTGAAACAGAATAACTACTTTTATATTCCGTGACCCTTAAATGGTTCAAGTGGTAACGATGTCTTGCTCAACTAATTTTTTACTGTATTGTCCGCTACCACCATATATTGAAACAGCACACCGCATGTTTGAATATTGAAGCATATATAAAAGTTGGTAAATCTGAGGTACTTTTGCTGTACACTGTATAAGCACAGGGATGAAATACAGAAACTTCGGCAGCAAGAATTAAGGTGCAAGATCTTAATTTTGTTTTCCATTTAATCTCCATGTGCATCTCGATTACTTTACCCCAATTTACCGAGTTATGAATAGTAGATTTTCTTGTGTACAATATGAGCATTTTATCACTAATGTTAAGAAATTTGCATTAGGGTTTCTTTATTTATATTTGAGATATTTGGATTTCTCCTCTTAAGAAGGAGTTGGTTTCTAATAAAGATTTCTTTATTATCTCCAACACTGTAATTGAATAACATCCATTATAAGT
>NC_142935.1:36851232-36858732 GCF_046866305.1 Octopus bimaculoides
ATGCAGAGAAGAGAACTGAGGAAAAAGCCAGATATATACAGAGGCACTTTGATCTATGGGTCATATGTATGCGTGTGCATATGTGTGTGTATCTATCTATCTATCTATATATATATACTTATAAGTGTGTATGTGTCAGTGTTTATATATATCTATCTATCTATCTATCTATCTATCTATATATATATATATATATATATATATATATATATATATATATATATATATTATATATGATATATATTTAAACATACGAATATACATATGTATTTATATATTTTAGAGTGTGTGTATGTATAAATGTGTTTACGGTATGTAATATATACATATGCATACATATATACTCATGCGTGCGCGCGCACACGCACACACACACACACACTCACACTCACACACGCACCCATATGCAAATAAAGGTACAAAGCCAGACATGTATGTGTTACACACAATCGTACACGTAAGCCTCTACTGCATGCATATACATGCTTTTAGATAAATAGACACATGACTTGTATTGCATGTGAGCATATAGTTCTGTGTGTATTTGCATGTCTGTGTGAATTTGCATGTGTGTGTGTGTGTGCGTGTGAGGGCATGTGTGTTAATTTTGAAGAGGTGGGTGGGATAATCTTCCTCTCCACTATTTTAGGAAAATAATTGCCCTTCTCTATAAAACTGCGATATATTTAGTGTAACTATTCCATATCTAAACTCTTTAGTACGAAGGACGATCAAATCTTTTTGAAGCCACTTCTGAAATGCTTGACAAAAAAATCAATATCTTTTGTTTTCAGTATAATTGTGCATTGAAGTTTTCTACCAAAAAAAGACAAATAATTGATAAAAATATCATTAAAAATGATAAAAAAGTTATATAAAAAAGAATTGCATTGCCGTTAGGATTAATAACAGGGGAACTGTTTGTGCTGTTTGTTGGGTTAAAATACAATAACAACTATGTTAGATCCAACAAAGAACGAAAAAAAAAAATGCCTGCCAGGTTAGTTTTAATTAAATGTGGCAAACGCGTTTCAAAAATGTCTAAATTTATCGGCAAAATATATTGAAAAATATTTCTATATATATATATATATATATATATATATATATATATATATATATATATATATATATATATATATATATATATATATATATATGTATGTATGTATGTATATATATATATATATATAATATACATATATACATATGTATGTATATATATATACATATCACACACACACATAAATATATTACATATCTATGTGTATTTCTGCATGCGTGTGTTGTGTGTGTATGTGTAGAAGCTTATATATATATATATATATATATATATATATATATATATATATATATATATATGTGTGTGTGTGTGTGTGTGTGTGTGTGTGTGTGTGTGTGTGTGTGTGTGTGTGTGTGTGTGTGTGTGTGTGTGTGTATGTGTGTATTAATATGTACACTTAGAATTCGCATTTCCTAAGAACAAATTCTCCTGTTTCTTGATCAGGTGTGATCATGCTGAGAAGGTTTATTTCCCGACGCAACAACGTCAAGGGATAATATCTGCGCGTAGCTACAAACAGTAATTTTTGTGAAAAAAACTGTGCTCCACGTGAGAATGAACGCTCAAATGACCACGTGATATTCAAGGTAACGACTTTGATATTAACAAAGTAAATGAGGAATAAACCAGCAGTTGGTTTGGTGGTGGTGAGGGTTATTCTGAATGCTCTGAATAAAGAGCTTGTTAAGTAGCATTGGACTCATAATCAAGACGCGGTTACTCTATAAGGTAATATTTTAGACTTACCTTGTATATAGTCTGTTCATAAAAAACGTGCAACATCGGAACTGGGAACCTAGTTACTGTCTTGAAGATGAAGTAATTGTTGACAAAGGGAAAATTTAACTTAAACAAAAATGATACCAGGTTCACCGTATGCAAATGCACTAGCAATCCATGTGATACGTATCTGTTGATACATACCGGCCAGTCTATCGACAGAACGGAAGGAGAATACTTCCAAATTCAAATATGATCTGTCAAAACAGAAATATAACCTTTTACATCGAAGACCGGAATCGTGAAGAAATATACATTGTCAAGACAGGAAACTAATTATCAGAACTCTTGTGAGTAGGTCAGGAAGAAATTAGGGACACTAATGCGCGTCAGATCCCATTACGCAATCATTTAGAAACAGGCGGGAGGAAAATATTTGTAATATTTTCAGTTTACAAAAGATGGTGAGCTGACAGAATCGTTACCTCACCGGGAAAAATGCTTAGCAACATTTCGTCCGTCTTTACTTTCTCAATTCAAATTCCGCCGAGGTCGACTTTGCCTTTCCTTCTTCGTGGAGGGTGGGGGTCGATAAAATAAGTACCAGTTGAGCGACACTGGTGTCGATGTAATTGACTTATCTCCTCTACCGAAATTGCTGTTTTTGAGCTAAATTTTGAAATCAATATTTTCAGTTTGCAAGCTTTACGTCTGAAGTAAATTTAGGCGAGCAAGACAAAAAATGAACCCGTTCTGAATGGACAATAATATTAAGATGAATGATCAAAATTTAATGTTATTCAAAAACTAAGAATATTGACATTATAATTAATCCGAATTTGCTCTTAATTTCATTTTAAAATATTTAAAGCATAAACACAGTTTATAGTATCAGTTGCTTCTCAACACATGATTTAGCTGAATCCTCTATAGGTGACTCATTGGTTAAAATAAATAAGCGCTGTCGAAGACAACTATGTTACTGCATTCACCAAACCGACAGGCTTAGGCTGCACAATGATTGGTTAAAATAGTGTATGTAACCTTTGGCCTGCCGGAACCCACAAGTAAGTATTTATAGGAAAAATTCAGTTATTTCTCTACAATTGTCAAATGTAATGTAAAGCACTTTACCTTTTGGTCAACATTGTTACGTAAACATTTATATTGGAATACTCTCCCATGTAATATTGAGAAAATTCAAAAATAAGATGTGAAAATTAGACTGTGTTCGAATTTGATTCACCGTATATACATTCATATATAGGTATTTGTACATATACTCATTTATGTATGTGTGCGTATATCTTGTTAATTTCTCATCATGTTTTCATGTTAATGTCCATTTGGGCCTGCAACTTTCAGCGGACATTCGGAGTCGGAGAGAAAAAAAAAAACAAAAACAAAAAACAATACGGTCACAATACGGATAATGGCTATACTTTACGAAGTTGATGCCGCGTGCGTATTGGGTTCTATCGCTTTACGTGGGGAAAACGTATATATATATATATATATATATATATATATATATATATATATATATATATATATATATGTATGTGTGTGTGTGTGTGTGTGTGTGTGTGTGTGCGTGCGTGCGCATGTATATGTGTGTATATATATGTGTGTGTGTATGTATGTATCTATGTATGTAAAAGCCTCCTTTGGTCATGAATGACCATGGGATTGCACCTAGAAATTTACCCTCCGAGGCACAAGTCCGGGAAAGGCTGTTTTTATGGAAGACCAGCAGTCATCCATGCATAACAGCCTCCTGTCTCCACACCACCAATGTTAACCAAGGGATGGGCAAAAGCCGATAGAGATTGGCACCAATGATGTCACAATTCATTTCTACAACTGAGTGAACTGAGGCAACGCTCAAGAAGACAACACACAGCCCGGACCGGGAATCGAACTCACTACCTCATAATTGTGATCCCGATGCTCTAACCACTGAGCTATGTATACATACATACATAATACATACGTACATACATACATACATACATACATACACACATATACATACATATACATACATAATCTTTTCAACTGTAGGCACAAGACCCAGAATTTTTAGGGAGAGGCCAGTCGATTAGATAGAGACCAGTATGCAAATGGTATTTATTTTATCGACCCCGAAAGGATGAAAGGCAAAATCGACCTCGGCGGAATTTGAACTCAGAACGTAAAGACAGACGAAATACCCATTTCTTTATTACTCCCAAAAGACTACACAGAGAGCTTTTCCGGATATCACAAAACATAAAGACAGCACAAAACGCAACAAACATAAAATCAGAGAACTAAAAATTACAAAAAGCGAATGATGATAGTAGAAGAAAAATTAAAATAAAACGATAACATGCAACAATGAGGTGCAATGTCCACTCGACCCCCGAAGTCGGGTGGTTACATTTATCCAGTTTTTCACTTTTACTTAAACTCCATGCTTACATTTTAACAGTTTTGCAACTCCAAAAATTGAAATATTCGCTTTATTTTTCTCCCATTAATCACTGTTACTTCCGTCTTTATCAACTGTAAATAATCATTTCTAGAATGTGGTGTCAGACGAAATACCGCTAAGAATTTCGCCAGGCGTGCTAACGTTTCTGTCAGCTCGCCGCCTTATGCATTCATACATAATACAATCAAAAATACCCTGTTGTTGATGTTGAAATTCCAATGAAGGAGCCTTGGATCTAGGTTAGAAATCGGCTCTTTCTCTATTGGCAAGAAACCTTGAAATAAAATTGAACAATGACATATATACATATCACTGTGATATCTTGATAATTCGTTTTCTGGCCTTGGTGATTGATCTATGCACAAACTTACTCATACAGGAAAGAGACCATATCTCTCTTATATCGGAGGTAAATCATTCTCGGAGAAAGCTTAATAAATCACATGTATATTCATACAGGAGAGAAATCATTTCTCTTTGATATCTGTGGTAAACCATTCCCTCAAAGAAATAACGTAACTGAGCACAAAAGCATTCATACAGGAGATAAACTATATGACTTCAACATCTGTGGGTAATATCATTCTGTGTAGGAAGTCAATTAGACACAAATCCATTGATACCGGAGGGAGTCCATAACATTGTGATGGCTGTGGTAAATATTTCTCGCATAAAGGTAACTTAACTACGCATAAATGTATTCATTCGAGAGAAAAAGCACGTAAGTATGATGTCAATCATTCTGTGAGAATGGTAATATGACTATACATGTTTATATTCATACTAGAAAGAAACCGTATTACTGTGATGTGAATGATAAATCATTCTCTCATGCAGAAAACTTAACCATGTGTAAACATTTCTGGAAGTAGTAGGTTAAATAGACACAAACGTAGTCACACAGAAGAGAAACAACATCAAACTCAGTCATATAGGTGAGAACGAACATCTCCGACGAAGTCAAGCTATTACAGTATGGATAGCAAAGACAGAGAGAGAACACAGAGACCAAACCGAGTCGGTGAGTGATTAAATTCCATTTAGTTTCATGGCCATTCTTCTGATGCGATCAAAAATGCCTTTATGCGTAGCAGTAGCACCATCCTATATCGTGAGCAGTAATTAATTGGAAACCTCATTGGAGCCCTTTAGAGTGTCAGCCGTTGAGAACTGAATAATTTTTTACCCTCAATTGAGGCACCAATTTTGGGATGCTACTTTATCTATGCTAAGGACCTGCTTGTGCCAAGGGAGTTCCTAAATGGTAGTAGGGTATTTGAGGTTCTTAACATCGTTGTTCATGTTAAGTGGAGAAGCGGTACTTGGAAAATTTTGCTGTTGTTTGTCACGGAGACACTGAAGAATGCGCTCAAGGTCACTGTGTTTGTATGTTTATATGTATGTGTATATATATGTATACATGCATGTATATATGTATGTATGCATGCATGTACCGCCGTCTTTTCTATGACATCCAAGAGATTTACAACTTTTCAAGAGGTGGTCGTACTTGAGCACAAGTCGATTCCCAACTTGCACATATACAAATGTTTACACATATGTGTGTGTATATGCGCATTTGTATATTAAACGCGCACACACACATACACACATGTATATGAGTGCATGGATGCATTGAGAGACAGATTTATAGATGAATGGGTGGATGGGTGGATGGGTGGACCGATGAGTATATGCATACATAAGTATGCACACATACAACTGGACGCCACATTTTAGGATATCTATGTAGTAGAAACGCCTGTCAGACTGAGATTTAACGTGAATGTATTGCATATAATATGGAGGCGCAATGGCCCAGTGGTTAGGGCAGCGGACTCGTGGCCATAGGATCGCGGTTTCGATTCCCAGACCGGCCGTTGTGAGTGTTTATTGAACAAAAACACCTAAAGCTCCACGAAGCTCCGGCAGGGGATAGTGGCGAACCCTGCTGTACTCTTGCACCACAACTTTCTCTCACTTTTACTACCTGTTTCTGTTGTGCCTATAATTCAAAGGGTCAGCCTTGTCACACTGTGTCACGCTGAATATCCCCGAGAATTACGTTAAGGGTACAAGTGTCTGTGGAGTGCTCAGCCACTTGCAGGTTAATTTCACGAGCAGGCTGTTCCGTTGATCGGATCAACTGGCACCCTCGATGTTGTAAGCGACGGAGTGCCAACAACAACAACATTGTATGTAATAAAAATGCTTTTGTGGTTGTATAATTCCCCATTCTTACTTTCAATGTCTTTAATATGCACTCTGTATACTATATAAAATCCAAGGAAGGGAACTCAGGATTTAACCACCGGGCGAAATACTATGCAATTGTTTGCTATAAACATTTTCCTGTTTTCTTATACCATTCGATGGATTATATTAGAGAACTTGTAATGTACCGGCCCAGAATCAAGATTCCTATTTCCCTATGTATATTTATGAGGTAGAAGCTGCTTTACATTTACATTTAACCCAGTGATGTAGCTACATATTGAACTAAAAACGGATGAGGCAAAACAAGCACTGAAGATATGAAAAATAAAATATCGATCACTCAAGTTAATTAAGCTTGGTAAGCTCATATTAAATTTTATGGGCTAAATGTCACTGGATAAGTCATGTTGGACTTGCCACTCGATTAAAATTACCATCGTTAATTATTATTTAATGGTTTTATGGTTATTTTTCACTTGCCTCAGTCATTGGACTGCGGTCATGCTGGGGTACCGCCTCGAAGAATGTTTGTCGAACGAATCGGCCCTGGTACTCATTTATCTTATGCTATGGGTCTCTTTGTTTACGGAGCTCTAAGCAAACCAATACCAGCCGACAAATGGGGGTGACGGACTAACACAAACACAAAGACACACACGTAGGTATATACACATACATATCATTTTCTTATGTTAAACTGCCGTAAGTCCAAATTTGGCCAAATTAATTTTTTTTTCAGTATTTCTTTTAGCTTGCAATAACCGGTTCTTTTGGTCAAACTATAGTATCTCCAGCTGCTTCAGATGCCAAGATATCAAAAATTGTCAAGGTGTAGTACAATGGCTTTGCTATGGGATAGTGAAACTATTTTTTTTTGTTTTCTGAAAAAAAGCAACGTTTTGGACTTACGACACTTTTGCATAATAACAATCTAATCAAATCCACTCACAAGACTTTGGTCGACACGGGACTACAGTAGAAGACACTTGGGATTCAAATCGCAACTGTGTTGTTGAGAAAGAAG